>NC_088712.1:13348826-13457826 GCF_963576615.1 Watersipora subatra
CCGGCAACCAGGACCTCGGTTCGAGGGGAAGCGTTGTGGCTCGCATTATTTGAACTCCACTTGTCAGGGGTCGACCCTCTCTGTCAGTGCAAGTCAATTTCTGCCCATTTAACACCAACGTGGGTTGCTGAAAGTTCATCTCACAGTGGTGGTCGACCAAAAAGGGCATGCCCAGGATGGCATCTTCCTTCAGGGCACACACCACTAGAGACACAGTGACCTGGACACTCCTGACTCTGACTGGGAGAGTGATGAGTCCGTGAAACTGCAGCCGGGTACCATCTGCCATCCGCCCATAGTCTTCTCGAACCTCTAATTGGCTCTTGACATCCTTGGGTAAGCGCTCAAAGACATGTCGTCCCAACAGATTAGAGGTGCACCCGGTGTCTACGAGAAACTGGACGGGCTGACCTCCGATGCGACCTGGCAAGAAATAGCTGCTATTGTGTGGCTTCCACAATTCATCTCCATGAGTTCGTCTGGCTTGGCTCATTCTCTGGGGGCCTTTTCGGGAAGGCCGAGACGGCTTTGGCCAGACGTACGTTTCGTCCTCGGCTTCTGAGGGTGGGAGACCTGCACACTCAGGTAAGGGTTGATACTGGTTATGCAAGGGGACCGGTGGCGAGCAGGGGGGGAGCCTGTGTCGCCTAGTCCGTCGTGGCCGTTGCCACTGGCCTTGCATTGGTACAGTAGATCCACAGTCAGCGCTTCTCCCTACTGCTGTGGATGGGAACCGTTTCCCGACCTCGTGGCTTGAGGTGATTGTCCTTGGGTGACTTGAGGGCACCGGCGTTGGGTGTGCCCTGTCTGGCCGCAACCCCAACAATTTGGTCCCCTTTTCTTCACTCCCCGTCGTCCCAACAGATTTCCTTCCCTTAGTCCATCCGCTAATCCTTTTATAGCCATCAGGACGTCATTCAGAGTGGCTGATGGGGGATCCGAGTGGACGGGGGCGACTGTAGCAGGGGTAGTCTCCTCCTCCTCCACTGTCATTATTATGGGTCGGGCACCAGGCCGAGGAAGAGTGGGCTGAATTTGCAGGAACTCATTCCTTGCCTGCACTGCTTCCTCTAAACTCTGGGCTTTTATTGCCAGAAGATGGCGTTGGAGGGGCGTGTTTCCTAGGGTCAGGGAAAACGCATCCATGGCCATACTGGCTTGGTAGGAGTCCGGAAGGTCAGCGTATTCGATCTTCACTAGACGCTTCATCTCCGTTGCATGTTCTTGGAGGCTAGTCTTGGGTTCCCTCTTGAGGTGGAGCCTGCTCTTAGCCTCTCTCGGGGAGATCCCGTACTTGGTGCGTAAGGCCGAGAAGATGGAGGCAGGCGAGTCTCCTCGACTACAACCTCTGGCTCCCTCCTTCAATGTCTCATGCAGGTGGAGGAGAGTGGCCTTCTCATTCCACTCATTAGCTTCTGCAACCTCTTCGAACTGGGAGATGAACAGTTCCACATCCTCATTCCCATCGAACTTCGGTGGCTTGAAGCTAGCTTCCTTCTTCGGCATTTGTAAGGCTCTAGTGATAGCCTCTGTCAGCTGACCAATCTGGTCGACCTGCTGTAACTCTGCCTCAGCCAGATCTCTGGTAGCATTCCGTCGGCTGTTTGGCATGGTTACAAGGTTTGTCTTATAAGTCCTAATTACTGCAGTCAGATCCCACTGCTGCCACCAGTGTGTTGGATCCTGCGACCAACATGTTGAGGCGACTAGGTCGGCTTATTCTACCGGTCTGCATTCACCCTTCACAGGGGCTGTGTGCGGGTTGCCCGTGACCAACACGCGGAGGCGACTAGGTCGACTTACACCACCGGTCAACATCAACCTCCTTGCACAAGGGATAGCTCCCAGAGTGGTTTTATACTAGTTCGACAAGGTCGACTTGAGGTCGACGGGGTCGACTTGAGGTCGACGGGGTCGACAGTGTTTCTGTGACTTTACTCCCACAGCACAGTCCATGGACTGTCTTTGGAGTTAGTCAAATGCTTGGTGTGGTTCTGCTATCGCGCAAGGTAACAGAAGAGTATGGTTCCAAATGCAAGGCATATATTGAACAACATAAAAGAACCGAGGCTCTGCCTTAAATACATTCAATTATGCAAATAAGGTAGCAAAGGCCAGCCTCCTTTAGGGGCGTGGTTACACAAATGAAAAAGGGAGCACAACTTCAAATGATATAAAGAAAAAGGGGATGGCAACATAACGTTTCCATCACAATATTTAATGGAGTATACAATCAAAAGATTAATAAAACAGTGGATTATCTATTGATAATTGATAAAATATATTTAGAATTTCCAGAGTAAATAGGAATGTTTGTTTATAAACGAGTGCAAAAAACATGAACAGTATTTGTTTCACATTTAGATTCTTAAATTGGCAGGAAACTTATGAGTCTGAAACTACAGTTTAAAACCATATCACAGCTCAAGCAAAACTGGTAGCTGAACTTATTGAAATTGTGATGATGATGAAGTAAAGCCTGGTTCCCATATCGATTGCGAGACTCCGGCGGTAACATGCGCAGCAAAACGCTTACATCGCTAGGCTCGGCGGCATCTGTTCACATAAAAGCCACATCGTTAATAATATCATAAACGAAATTGCGTAATCAAATAAAATGTTCACCATGCCATTCTTATAATGGCGACCTTCACCCGTATAGTGCATTTCGGGAAGAAATTTCCTGCGGTCTTTTGCAAAATTTGAGCAGCTCGAAACTATTGGGATGCCGCCGGCAACTACCGGCGGTCCTCGGCGATACCCAGCGCGTAGGTTCCCATTTCACCGCTAATAGCCTGCGGTGCTGTTGCCGGTGCTTTGCGACGTATATGGGAACCAGGCTTAAGTCATGCTCATTAGTTCTAGCAAAGGTAGCAGCAGTATTATTAGCATGAATGAGTAGAATTGTTTAAAGCAATATTTTGCTCAAATCTTAACAATTTTGAATGAACTGTGACACGAATATTTTTTTTGTGAATCATCAGTTATGACAGGCAAAGAAAATCTGACCTGAAATTTATGACATAAATTGCAAGCATATTCTGTCCTTTCAACATATAAAACCCGTAGCTTGATCAGCAGGTCTGAACCAATAAGATATAACATGCAACACTGAATAAACACTTGCAAATGATATTCATTTCAGACGACCATATTCAGCAAAAAGAATTGTGAATTAAGAATGCAATTATGGCAGATCATTTAAACAACTCAGATCTTTTTTTTACTCATATATATAGTTTGAAGTTATTTGTAGTTGATCAAACTATCAGTATTCAAAGACTTTCATGGACAAAAAAGTCATGCTGAGACAGAATTTAAATTTTTCCTCAAAACCTGATGTTGAAATTTTAAATAAAAAATAATATATCAACTAATTCATACCTCATGATGTTTTACACAGTAAATTGTTTCACACAGTGGACAGTAGGAAAATGCTAGCTCGTTATCCTTTCCTTTCTTTGCGCAGAGATCACAGCACTTTGGCTTATCCCTGGCTATATTGTACGCTGGCAGCTGGTTGAGTGGTACTTCACATACTTCACTATAACATAATAAACATAAACTATTCATGTTCTCGTGAAAAAAAATTCCATACAATAAGTTTGGTATACATATTTTCATTAGGTTTCATTTCACCATATTGATTCAACTAAATCTATGGTTGAGTTTACACCAGACAGTTGTTGTGCTCATTATGTACATAAAAACTACAAAGATTTCATTGTTTTGTTCATTCAAAACTTTCTCAAAACGTCTGAAATAGATACTTTTTCTCTCAGTTTGCCATTCCTCTAGTAAAAATTGGTCTGTAATATTTCCCTTCTAAACTAAATAGAAAGTTGGAGTTGCGATCTCTTGGAAAAAATCAGGGATCAGACAGTTTCTCTCAACTCTTGAAGCCTAACGACCGGTATTACGGCATTGCGTAGGGTGTGTCACAATCTGTTTACCAAAGCTGCTGCGAAATAACAGAGCAAACCAATAAAGCTAGTTTTGCACATAATTTTATTCGAGAAACTTTACTTCTATTTGCAGTAGTTTTCAAATATATTTATATGCTTCCTTTGTTATATTAACCAGTTTGATTGAAATGATATTGCAGAAAAATTGATCCGAGTCATTCTTTTGTAGGTCATAAATGATTATGATAGGTACAAATAATTTTATGTTACTAATTATAACTTTTAAGTAGATTTTGAGTCATGAAACTTCGATGAACATGTGCTTGATAGATTTAATACTACTGTAATTTTTTTTAAAGTTTTTAAATTTGAAGGAACTTTTATACTTTCACCCGGAATAATGGTGGACTGCTGTTTTTTTCTGTTTGATGACATTTTCCTCTGGTTGCCTGACTATTTTACCAATGTTTACCAAATATTATTGTATTATGAGTACATTTAGATATATTTATTAAAAGTTTTAAAACTTCAGCTCATTTGAAAATTTCCCAGAGTTACTGACACACATTGACATGAACGTCCTAGGTTATAAGCGTTAATCTGCTCACAAAAAATCGTTTTATTATGAAAACAACATCGTTTGGGTTTCTGGCCAAATTAAGTTGAAAAAAGTTTTAATGATCTTGCCTACAATTTATAGTGAAAATGAGCCAGTAACGGATAAGTAATCAAGTTTTAGCAATGATCAATTTTTAGCAATAATAAGCTTTAAGTTCAGTAAAATAGTCAAAAACATCTACATACAGCCAATAAAACTTAGTTTGACATGTGGGTTTAAAAAGCTAAACAATATGAGTTAGAACAAAAATGATGTTATATGTCTGTATCGACGGTAATAACTCCCTGTAGTATGAACCGAAAATAGGACATTGCAATGTTACATTGCATTGCAGATCATAACCACTAAATGAACTACAATTATATAAGTAGCTATATTTTCAAATGTTAACATTTTGTTATACTAATTTTTGATATACACGGTACATGTATTGAACTTGAATTGTATTTACCACCAGGCAGGGGCTTGGGCTAACAGAAGAGCCAGTGAGCAAAGATTTTTGGTCTGTTGTGGCCATAATTTTACACTAGGTGACAATACGAACTGTGCCTATAAATAATGCTTTTACCCTGACTACTCTAGGTGCTTGACTTCTTGGCATAGCAAATATTTATTTGCTAGACCTTATTTTAGTTTAATCGCTATATCAGCAGTCCTCTCAACAGTTTTAATTTGATGGTCTCCACTTCCATCTAGCTGGGTTTGCTGGGATCGCTTTTATTGACAGTTTTCTAACACCTTACAAGTAGAAGCAGCTCATATTTATTTAGGATGATCGGAATTAGTGTGGAGCCCCACAAGAAGGTTTCTTCTTGCTGGAGGTATTTTGGTAGAGGTGATCTGTTTATTTCCTTCTTGACCTGCAATTATTGTTGGCTTCTGCGTAAACACCGGTTGTGTACCATAAGAGAGTAGACAGAGCCATCTTTAAATCTACGAGACTCCAGAAATCTTGGAGAAAACCATTCCATTGTACATGTAGATAGTGCATATGGTACACCCTGTTATTGTATTAGTTGTATTCACAAACCAGGGCATATGCCATATGCTGCAACTTCAAAGGGCACACAAAATCAGCAAAGTGTTTAAAGACACTGTGCCAACCCTTCGCGATTTAATGAACCCACATTGATCTTCTCTTTTCTAAGACCATTTGGCAACATGCAACAAGTTTCAAAATATAGGTAGTTAAAGCTTTAATATAATGGCTCTATATTTTATAGTCCTTGGCTAGTGCTCTATAACAGCAAAGTCAGCGGTTGGCATTGTGGTTCCTAAAGTAATGGGGGAAACATCAAAGGCTATGTCTACTCTGCTGACCAGTTACTGTTAAAGCACTTCCAAGTTCATGACAAGCAATGACAACTTGGTCGCTGGAAGTGAGCCAGCTTGATTCATTCCCTGCTCAGTAGGCCAGTGTTGTATGTAGAACATAACAAAAATCAGTCTAGTTTGATAAGAACCCAAAGCCTGGATGTCATTCGACTGTGACTTCTTGACCGAATCACTTGCTTTGTGCATTGCAATAGTGTTGATAATCATTAAGCCAAACTAGTTGAGCATCTTCTTTTGGTGCTTTCAATTAGGGTCTTGATCAGTCTCTCGATGTTTGACTGGTTCCCTGATAAGTATACCATGTATGAATTGCACAAAGTTTTTCAAGTAAGCCTAGGAAGTGATAGTACCTATCTGCGCAGGTGATTATGGTCCTAGCTGGCCTAACATGTATATGAAACGGTTTTTTAACTTATATTAAGTTTGATTCATTCTAGCTTAGTCAGTTAATATGTAAATGTGTTTGTTGAAGGGTGTCATGCTGCCGAGTCTCAAAGTGGTTTGTCATGAAAAAGAGTTTCTCCAAATTGGTCATTGGTCAGGCCTTCCCTCTGACATCATAACATAGATCGATCAGTTTGTTAAAGAATAAGCTCGCATATTTTTAGGTGTGTCCAATCTCCAAAGCAGTCTGGCTTGCTGTTTGCTTTTGCTGGCTGGAAAAATGTTGTAACAACTCTGAAACTGATTCCTCAATAGTTTCTGATTAAGCTGAATTGTCTGGATATTCAATAGGTTTTCTTCGTGTTCAACTGTGGTCAAAATAGCTTTAAAGTTCTCTGTCGTCTACGTGATTGCTTGAGGGAATGTTGTATGGCCTGCTGTAAAAGCTGCATTTCCCGGCTCTTCTGAAGGCTTCAAAATTTGTTGTTTGTAGTGGCTGGGCTCTTTTCTTATTTAGGCTTCTGTTGACTAAAGTGTAGCTAAGGCCAAGTTTTGATTCTTTCATCCTTTTTGTTTGGTTTGAACTGGTTTTTGTTCTGGAATAATGACTGACCCAAATCCTATCACTGTGGTCAGTAAAAAAAGTTTGGTCAAGTGTTGAATAATTTCTATGGCTGCACGTACTCGGCTTGCAGTTTTTTGTAGTCTCTCCATCTCCTTCAATTGTCCGTTATCCAAATTCAGTCACCAAGTGGGAATTTGAGTGGGTCTTCCTCATTGTCTTGCCTCATTTTTAGTTGTACTTACCCGACAATCGTTGAAAATTTTTCACATATATTTGAGGTTTATTTTAATAATGTTCTCTTAGTATGTCAGCAATATTTCATCACTTTCACTTTATAGTTAATCAATGCGCTTTTCAGAAAATTGAACTTTTGGGTCGATGTACATATATTGTATAATTTAGTAGCGATGTACTGCATCGCAACGCTTATGAATCAAACTGGTTGAGCTTTAGTGGGCATCGGGATAACTTTGAGCCTAGTTTTAGTCATTTATCATTGTGTAACTGAACAGTGTTGACTACCCTTTGAGTTAGAACGGATAGTGCACTCTTACATCGTTGATCAGGAAAAAGTAGATAGCTTTTGGATAGCTAATAAAAAAATTCTTTTCACAAATGAAACCTGAGACATCGACTTCACTATCAAATTATTAATTATTTAAATAGCTGCCCTGTTGAAACCTGTTAGTTGTTGCCAGTCAATATGTTTAAAAATTAAATAGGAGAAGCAGTTTAATAAGATTTTAGTTAATTCAAAAACTGACTTTAAGTACAACTGCCTTAAACAGAATAATAAGAGTTTTGCATACAAATAAATTTAATTTCTGTCATCAGCAAAAAAACAAGGAATATCTAAGCAGTAAAAAGAAAAAGCCTTGTTGGCATCTTGAACTCTAATGTGTGTTGTGTAGAGATTGTAAGGTGCCTGTAGCTCTGTAACTTGCATCACGTTTCTGCAGTTTTATGATATCATATCATTATCATAGGTGGGTGCCAGATTGTAAGCGCTGTATTACAGTATTATAACATGTAGTTGCACTTTTAGTAATTTTTTGGATTAGATAGATTCAAAAACTTCACATTTAATCTTTATGTTATCCAAAATTTAAATCATGGAATTAAGTGCATCTACTGTGCTTCAAACATTAATTTTCTAATGATAAAGAACATTAAGGCTATCCAAGTTCCTTAGACATTAAAAAAGTATGTTTGCGTAAAGAAACATATGATGGCAGCATGGCCTCACCCTGAGTTATTCTGGTTAAGTATTTTGTTGAAATGAAAAAATATATTTTTGTAGATTAAAAAGTATTATTATTACTGAGCCACTAGTGATCGATATGTAAGTGTACCCAGTTACTGAAGGGAAGAAAATTAAAAAAATACACAGTATTTACAAATCTACTTGCATAGATGAAATGTGATGAATACCACTGAGCCGCTAGTATTCAATATGTAGGTTGAATTTTACTGAATGGAAGAAATAGAAAGAATCTTCAGTATTTTCAACAGGTTTAGTACTTACAACACTATGTGTAAATTTTAGTTGAAAACAAGTATGTGACATACTGCAGTGACTAATTAACTCTATTTATTTCCATTCTGCATTTTGTTAGATAACTTACACAATTATGGTTTTATGTTTAGACATTGATAACATGAGATTTAGCAAAATAGTGAGACGTTAAAATCTTGGTCTGTCCACTTGCCGCTTGGATTGGTCAATGTAAATCAAGGGGAGGTGATAATCATCAGCAGCTTTCTTTTTATACCTGAAATGCTTATTTTGCCCAGACGTTGTGTGAAAGCTTTAGTGCTTGCCAATATTAAAAAAGCAATGATGCTTTGTTTTCTTCACTTCGAACCAAAAAGTGATTGTATCCTCACTAGGTACTACTAACTAACTATTAATATACAAGTGCTTATGCCTATCATAAAGTCTCTACATAAGATTGATTACAATGACAATATTGAAATTTTTTTTAAAGCAAACACGCAAATTTTTATTAGATTCCATCTGTAAAATCGTTGTTTCCCTATTATTTGTAATTGTATCTGTTTTAAGTATTCTGCATCACAGTATTTCAAACATCGGTTGGCTAAACTTGATCGTCGATAAAACATTCAGAAGAATAATACGTAAAAAATGACAACACTAATTGTTACCATAGCAACAGTGTATATATGCTATTGTGTTGAACCTCTTTGGTACTATATACACCATAATGGCACTTCTGCTTGATCTGAGCATTTTAACCACAGTGAATGGTGTCAATTTTAATATTTTTACACATGCTGGCAGACACATCACTTCAAACATCCATAGTTCAAAACATATGATAAAAAATATCGATAGTTTTCATGATAAACCTATAAATATCATTTACGCAAAGAATAGTTTACGCACATCTTCAAGCCAACCATGTCAAGCATGTTACAATAGCTTTTATCACTCTGCTTACTTAGCAGCTTGCGGCTCTTATTGAATATGTGAAGGAGTCGTATTTAACTGACATCAGATTCAGACTTTTCAAGATGGATTCCAACAGCATTGCGCTATCAGTTTTTGCGATCAGGATGAATCCCGACCGTGCAACATTTAACTTCACAATCTTTACTTCACTTTAGCGATTCATAAATTAGTCTTGTGACACTATTGTTTAATGTGAGCATCGTATCGGAGGATATTGTAAATATTACTATTGGAAATATGCTATCGCACGATATCGGCTAGTTTTATTAAAAAATGTGTTACTTGCGCTTAACATGTATGCGCAAGTATTAGCCTGTTTCTCATTCTATCTGTGAAATCTATTCACAACATTCACACATGAAAATTCCAGGTCTGCTCAAAAATGGTGTGATCCATATGCTGGCAATAAGCTGGCCAAGCAAAATACGCATAGTCAGGCATAAAGAAGTGATTATAGTGGTTATAGTTCTTCATTATTTAAATTTTAATAATAAAACATGTGACAAAATACTAATATTTGTGATAAAGTAATCTGACGGTCACGTTTTCTCCACTTCCTCAACATCTACAACTAATTCATCAAAAGCAAGGGGAGATAACAATTATCAGCTACTTCTAAGGACCTGTATATTAATTTTCACTTTTCGTTGAACATGTAAGTACTATATTTCTGGCAAATCTTCATAAAAATGAAACTTGGTTCCATTTACATCAGTAAAGAGTGTCACTATACCCTAATATTATCAAAATGTCAATCAAAACAGGCTGCTTCAGTATTTGATTGACTAAAACAATGATCATGAGGCAATTACTGTAGTTTATTCAAAAGTCCTAAAAATTGCACACAGGCTCATAACTTGGTGTTTTTTAAATAAATTGCAGCTCTTAATTATTTGCGATAGGCTTGTATTTAGCTGGTACCTGCTCAACAACTTTCATGAAAAATTAGCAATACCTAATTAATATACTATAGCAATAACTACTGTTTTTCCTCAAATTGTTTTTCATGCCACTAGTCCTATATAATAGAAATGTGACATTTGTATACCGTGTTTTAAACAAAGAATTAAACTCAGGCTAATTGTTAACAACTTTTGGCTAAATTGAAAATTGAATGCTTTGTTATTTACAATCGCTGCTTTGACTAATTTGGCTAGCCAAAGGTCGGAGAGTTTGAAAAAATAAAACACCAAAAAAACCTTTTAAGGTTTATAAATTACTTATTTGCTCTTCAAACAGCAAAGATAACCATATGATGTTCACTAACAATTCATTCATAATGTGAGCATTTGTGAGCATTGACAAGATTTCTATAAAGTAATTACTGGATTGTCAATGGTTATTTGCTAACCTTATGAGGATAATTTTCTTCTAGCTAATCAAATAACCCAAACAAAACAGAGAAAATACAAAAAAAACATTTTAGATTTTGTTTTAGAGCAGGGGTGTCAAACTCATTTTCACCGAGGGCCACATCAGCGTAATGGCTGTCCTCAAAGGGCCAGATGTAACTTATAATTGTAATGAAATGTAATCGAATAATATAAAATAACTTAAACTAGTCTTTGATATTAAATAACTCTGACTTTATTACTTAAAGTTGCAAACAGAATAGTTGCACAGCAAAATATGCAAAACACTTGTTTTCGAAAAAAAATCAGAAAAGTTACACAATACCCATCAACATGGGCATACTTTCAGTAAAATCAAAAATTGTGAGCTGCTAAGAACGTGAATTTGTTGGCATACACACATTAAATCTGCAAACACTAAATAATTGCAACAGCAGCAACACAAAATCAATATGTAAGCAGCAAAAAATCAAAATATTATTTGCTATTTGCTGAAACAAAGTTAGACTTGCACCAAAGAAATTACAAAATATACAGAGTTTGACTAAAATTAGTGATTTATTGCATACAATACAAAGTTATGAATAATAGTTATACATGTACAGTTAGTCATGAACATGAAAATCACGAAACTATAATTTCGAATTTTTCCTCGCGAGTATTATCTTCATAGCATAGCAAATCTACATCCTAATATAACTTAAATAAACTGTCATAAACATGTTTCAAAGAATAAAATTATGTTCAGTAACTCTGTTCTTGACTTTTCAGACTTCAGGGGCCGCTCTAAGAATGAATATGATCCTATCGAGATTGAATGATAACTTTTGTCTGACTACGGTTGACAGCCTAAAAGGTGCATTTTTATTCGAGTGTAACGATGCAAATTGACAAAATTAAAAGATAGTAAAAACTTCGAAACATTAAAAATAATGTTTCAATTTGATTTATGCAGTCTTTCACTGTCTTACCCCTTCTGAATCTGCATATTTACTTCTGACGTTGAAAAAAATTGATCGCGAACGATAAATTTTAAAGTGACAGCGATGATTTTCGGTTCAGTAGATGTCGAAATGGGCGTAATAATTTAGTTACAACTTTTGCCAGAGAGATCATTGATGTATATATGTACGTTTGTTTGATTGGCCAAAAAAATGTTTTTCTGACTAATCAAAATTATTCTCATGTAATGTAAAAATAACAACACAAGGAATAGACAAAGTTTAGAGGCAAGATAACTCGCGTTGATGTGCCTAGCAACGTTATAAATACGGGAGAATGAGTCTCGGGCGAATGAGTAATTAAGCCCTCGCGGGCCACATAAAATGAGGTGGCGGGCCACATGTGGCCCGCGGGCCATGTGTTTGACACCTGTGTTTTAGAGGAAGACTCATACACAGACTTTGTGTCAAACAATCATAAGAGGCAAGCTTTGGCAACTTCAAAACATTAGCAAATATTAACCCTTTCACTGCCAACCTTGTACAAATTTGGCTACTGGGCAAGTGCCAGCCATTTTACCAAATATTGCCAATTTTGCTTTATGAAATGTATGCAACATTTTTTCAATTTTAAACTCTATCTAGAACATTTTTGTAACATGTTTTATTTTGCCGACATTTCAACTAACACTGCTATGCCAAAGATTCAATGTATATATACTCAGTGCAATGATCAAGATATTTGAAACAATCGCTACAAAGCTAAGACGATCGTCCACAATGTTTCCTTACCCTTACCAAAATATTACGTTCACCACTATCAAAGTTACTTCTGCTACTTTAAATATCTGTATAATCACGCAAAGCTAAATCTGAATTGGCTATAACGTCATCAACAGAAGTAATTACCCGTTTTCTGACTTGCGCGGTGTTTAGCAAAACTTACACAAAAATTGTTTGTTTTTAGGCTAGTATATATATAGTTCTCAAACAAAAGCTTAAAATTGCTTCGTGATTTTAGGCCAATTTTATAGAAATATCTTCGGATGACCTTTAATATCATAAAAGGCCTAAATAATGAGGGTTATGTTGTTAACAAATAATAAAATGAAGGTACTATGCGATTGCTGGAACAGTTGCAAAAATATTTCTATTGCCCTCAACCCTAAAAAATGCATAAATGCGTCTTTGGCAGCAAAAGGGTCAAAACGCTGTCGCCTATCAACATTCCTTCAAAACTTCCAGAGAAAAAAATGCAGTATTTCACTGTTTAGGTAGTTATAATATGAGACAAAACAAAATGATAAAGTTTTCAATACTTGCTCTGCCAGCATGTTGTCTAAATTTATCAATTTCAAACAAGGAAAAAAATAATAATCATGTACTTCCACATCAATATAAACTGCTTCTTTGAGTAGCTGCTGTGCGGGTAAACACTTTAGTTATTTGTATTATTTAACAACTGAGACTCAGTTCTTTCTGATTTAGTAAACCCTGTGACTATATTATCCTTCTTGTTAGCACATTTGATACGAACAAAAGCTGCAGTATATTACAAATTCAATGCGTTTGCTCTATTACAATAAAGAGATTAGGGCCTTCTTTTAAGCCAGGAATCCTACTCACTGCACAAGGGCATTTATCACTGCATTTACTTCATAGCTTGCTCCTCCTAGTGCTTATGGATAGTGCTTGTATTTACCTTGCGCATGGTTTAAGCATTTTTTCAATATTTATGTAATTTCCATCAAATATTAATCAGAATGACAAAAGCTAGTCGCTTGAATTGTAAGAACTTTCACATGAATCATTATATTCATAAAAAGATAAAAAAAAAATTTTCTGGAAATGCACAGGTGCATTTTTTTGTCAAAAGGATTGTTGACTTCATGGCAGCTGCAAAATGCAGTTTTAATTATTGATTTTCTTAATGATCACTTTTTTGCGTTCCGAGTTCTCATTTATTTAAGGGTTGCTATGGAGTTTATGCATATTCAAAAAAGTTTGAGTAAAATGCTTAAAATAAAACAATAGTTTTGCTAGTTGCTTTTTACTTTCTGCTAGTTTATCTTAGATTATTTTCCTTCTTAGTATATTATAGATCAAACAGAACTCTGCAGGTGCCATCATGTTGATACATAGAACCAAATGTACAAATATCAGCATGAAGGCCTGTAATTTAGCTACAAATTTTAATCATTACATGGTAACTCTTAGCAGTGTGTTTACTTCATAGCACGCAGCTCTTAGTGATTGAGCGCCTCAGTTGTATTTAGCTGATACCAGATTTCAGACTTTTTAATTATGTTTTAACAATATAGAGTTGTCTTTTTTTGCAATGAATTCATGTGATGCTAGATTTTTATGATCTTTTTAAATCAATTTAACTGTTCATTTATTTGCCTAAATTGTTGGAACTAGATATGTGTCATATATTCTGTATTACTAGTATAAAGCTATACTTTATAGCATTCATGATCAAGCATTGAACTGTTTATAAAAGTTCATCTTCTTTTGTTACATTTTTTAGATGAAAAAAAATGAATAAAGTTTACACTTTGTTCTGCTTACTCGCTGTCTAGACCTGTCGAACCCAACACAAGAGAAAAAATGATCATCATTCATTTTTTACTATAACCATATAGCTATTCACTTGTCATTGCAACTAAGAAACCAAAACAAAGCTTAGTACTTCTGCTTCAATAAAGCGTTTGCACTTTGTCCCTATTACATACAAAATAAAAAAAGTATAATATATTACTTCTCAATTGTCATTGCAGATATGATTTTGCTAGTGCTTGCGATTTTTCATATCAATGAGACTTTTTCCCTCTCTACTTACAACAAATTCATGATTTATTTTTAACATTAGCTCATTGTGTGCAGACAATTGCTTCATAACATTATATTATTTATTAAATAATTTGCAAAAGACTAACTTTCATGCTAACTTCCTCAAAAACCAGCTATTTCTCAGAGGAAAAGGTATAAATTAACTTACTATTACAAGAATTTAGACTGAGATAGGTTACCCATTCTATTTCAAAATAACCATCTAAGTCTCCTCTTTCAAGAGTCTAAAATTCCAATAGAGACTTCATATTACTCACATGTAGACGCGTGTCTCAAAGAAGGAAGGGTTACAACATTTCTGATATTCAAAAACCTTCACTTGCTGAAACAGTTAGACTTTTGAAATAAAATGGTTAAAAATATAAGCAGTTTTGCTAAAATTATTGTATGGCTACATAAAATACACAGTATTATATTATATTTTTATAAGTAGCAGTAAGTCATAAACGTAAAAATCATGAAACTTATTTTTCGAACTTTTCTTTGCAGTTATCATCCTTCAAACTAAAACATAGTTAATCTACACGCCAATATAACTGAAATAAACTGTCATCAACATGTTTCAAATAATAAAAAATCTTTTCAATAACTCTGCTCTGACTCTTCAGACTTCATAGTTAGCTTTTAGAATCAATATGATTCTATTGAAAAGGAATGATAACATTAGTCTGACTACGGCTGACTGCCTAGAAACTGCATTTTTATTCGAACATAACGATTTAAATTGGCAAAATTAAAAATTAATAAAACTTTGACACATTAAGAATAATGTTTTATTTTATTTATGCAGTCTTCTACTGTCTTACCACTTTCTAATGTGCATATTGATTTCTGGAGTTGAAAAAATATTGATCTCGAATAATTAAATTTTTAGTTTTAAAATGATTTCAGGTTTAGTGAGAGGTCGATATGGGTTTAGTGTCTTGGTTATAACTTTTTCTAGAGATATAATTGAAATATCGCTGCAAGTCCTTTTTCTGATTGGCCAACACTTTGTCTTCCTAAAAAGTTTATTTTATAACATAGAAATAGCTTTACTGTACATCGAATGGGTAAATTTCCAAAGCGAGAATATTTGCATTGGAAGCCTAGCTACGGTATAAATTGCTGGTTAACTAGCGATGATTGCGAATGAGTTAAAACCGTAAAGCCTCCTAAGAAAATTCTGAGTTTTAACTATTACACAATGTCTTTTAGCATTTTGTTTACTTTATAGCTGGTTGCACTTTTAGCCATTTACACGAGTCCATCACAAATTGGAGTTGTCTACTTGATGATTATTCATTGGCTATTCAAACCACAAACTAATGGCATCCATAAAGCAACTACCCTAGGACACTTATGTATTCGCGGCATCTAACTTTCGCGTTTTTGCGGTGTCATCCTCTCGCGAAAATTTAATGAGCGAAACTAAACTATCATAACTAACGAGCGAAAACGCGAAGTTAAATAGCTTTGTTTATTGGTATCCACAATAAAATCGTCATATTAGAAATGCAGGCAATTTTCGCCTGTGGTTGGGATCAATGGGAAATTTCTGGTAAACTCATTATAGCTAATACACCGACTGAGCAGCATGGCAAAGCAAATTAAGATTATATCAGTTTAGTCACCGAATTTGTAACTGATGAGGATGAAAGTCTGGTAGGTGAAGTCATAAAATTGCAGAATAATTATTGTAGTGATGAATTTTATTACCAACCAAAAACAATATCAACAATATCAGGTCTAACCACATTATCTCTTCCACTGCCAACCATGTACAAATTAGCTACCGGCCTAGTGCCAGCCATTTTACCGAAATTGCCGATATTGCTTCATGATATGTATACAGTATTTTTTCAATTTCTACTTTAATTATCTGTATAATCACGAAAATCTAAATTGGCTATTAAGTCATCAACAACTAATTACCTGTTTTATGACTCGCGCGGGGTAGTTGATGAACTCACAGAAAAATGTTCATTTTTAGATTAGCAATTCTCAAACAAAAGTTTAAAATTGCTTCGTTGTTTTAGGCTGATTTTATAGAGAAGTCTTTGGCCAACACAGTCAATTTCATATAACACTTAAAGACCGTGGGTTATGTGGTCAACAAATAATAAAATCAGGTTACCAGACAATTGCTGAGAAAGTCCAAAAATGCGTTTATGGCAGTGGCCCCTAGAAAACGCATAAATGCGTTTATGGCAGCGTAAGGGTTATACAGTTTTGGTTGTGAAGTTGGTTGCTACCTATGTATTTTCTTTTTCTTGGGATTCGAGTGTGAAAGTCACAGCAGGAGGAACCTAGACGTCATTGATAGTCTAAAAAACAAATGGCAGCAAGTGATCAAATTGAATTGCCGATCTCAACCACACTTTTCAACCTGTGGTTTACAAATACGAACTAGTCCCAAATTGAATTTTTTTCTTATTAGCAAACTGGACCTGAGGAATGTAATCTGTTTTTTCCACTGCATTTATTTTCACATCACTATTTTTTCGCATTCATCAGAACCGCGAAATTAAGTTGCAGTGAAATTTTATTCTGTGTGCTACTCACGAAACTAAATACTAGCAAAATATAAGTGTCCTAGGGTAGCATTCATTGCAAGTAATACAGCGATATAACTTTCCTGATAAGCAGATAGTCTGCCAGGGCTCTATGACAGCCTCTGCAATGTGCACCATTTCAGTGATGGCTACTGATTGTTCTAGATTTTTGCTTTATATTTATATAAAGCAGCTACTGCAAGTCTAGCATTTCAGTATTTATATTACTACTTTGTATAAAAAGACAAATATTATATGGACTACTCACTGAGGTAAACACAAACAGGTTTGTAATTATGTGAAAAATGTTATCACAGAAAATCTTTAAAGTAATATGTGATTGTCACAGACATCTTGAAATATGGTGCAAAAGCTGACATTTATCAAAACTAACCTGATTTTTGTAAATATTTCACAGAGTTCATTTTAGCTATTTACTTGCATCAAAAATATTTTTACTTAGGTAATAATACTTATGCCAAATTAATAACTTTTAGACTTGGTTCTAAAGAAATAAACAGACTTTGTGTTAGCAATATATGATAGACCGATTAAAAATTGAGCTTTAGTTTTTACACTCACCGCTATAACGCAATAGGCCATAAGATTTGATGAAAATGTTGCAAAAAAATTGTATCGGAAAAACCTGCTGAAGTTTGCTGAAATTTGAGTGGCCCTCTTGACAACAAAATATAACTTTGAAGGTTTTCTTGCAACGAACTTCACATTTCAATTATTTGGTATCAAAAGATTCACCATGCCTTACTCTGTTGTGTTATAGGCGCAAAATATGTAGAACTGTGGTTACAAGCTCTCAAAATCCAAAATATGAACAGTTAATCGCAGCCATCACAAAAATTCCGTAGATTGAAACCTCTTTCCACAACTGCTCAAATGAGACGAATTTGAACAAACTGGCTTCTGTTTACACGTTCATGCAACTTCCTTCCTCGATATGTTTTCACAAACATCCTTCATACATTTAATAAAACTAATACGATTGTCCTTACTTGTCTATTTCATTATCATTGTAATGCTGTCACTTTGAGCACTGATATCTCAAAACCTACACTAATCTTTTTTTTAATTTTGAGTGTATATCAGTGCATATCATTATCTGATAATCATGACGAGCCTATTGGTCACCTGTGATGGTCAAAAAATTTTGCAGAATTCGTTTGCGCTATATGGCAGAAAGTATTGGTCACATTATCAGATTAAGACTCAATCGTTAGACCAAGCCGAAACCAAACTGTAACATAGCGAGCCTCCTTATATGATACGGGCTTTTTGGTAGAACCCGAAGTGCTTGTCGTAAACTAGTGCTACGAGAAGTTTTTGCTATTGTTAGAACAGCTTGTTATTGGCCTTTCACTTGAAGTGACCAAAAGCAGTACCCACAATGTTTGACAATGTCATCAAAATAAATAGATTCCAATCTAAAGCGTTTTCATGATGGCTGCGATTAAGTGTTTGTTTTTGAGCTTTTAAGAACTTGTCATCACATTTACGCATATTTTACACTTACAACACAACAAAGTAAAACATGGTGAACATTTTTATAATAAATAATTGTAATGATATTTTTGGTTGAAAGTAAAAATTTACATAAAATTGCTCTAAAGTGCAGTACTGAATGCATATTTATAATTCCTAAACATTACTAGATTTATTCAATCCACTAAGTCTCAGTCTAGACTTGTTATTTGCCATTGAGGGATATAATAACCACCAGCCACTTGTGAATATTGACTAATTAGCTTCTACTAGCTATGACATGAGTAAATATTCTGAACCTTTTTCGCTTATCAAAAATCACACTCATCTTTCTATCACAGTGTTGCATAGGACTATAATACATATATCGTTAGCGCACAGATGTTGTATTGAATTATTGATTGTTTAAATTAGTAACTATGAAGTCTTCTCGTCTATCCATCAGTTCCAATCACTGAATTGATCTCATATTACACGGGTTCTTAGCGTCATGTTTGCTTTATAGCCAGCAGTCCTTATACAATACGTTATGTGCTTGTACTTAGCCGGCATGTGTGCAGGTATTCACCTAACTCCTAGCAGATAATTTATGAGCTAAAAAAGTGACTTGCCTGCCTCACCAAAACAATATATAGGCCTATAACAGTTATTATACACAGTATAATAAGAAGTGTTATATTTAAGTGAAATCTGTTTACTGATTTAATGCTAACTGGATATGACTGGTAAATCGGACCTACTTACAAGTACATTACAATAATTGCATAGTTTTTATGCACACTTCCTGTAAGCACTGTGATTCACAGAAGCATCAATTATACTCAAAGCATGTTTCAGCCTTGGCAATTTATACGCTACTCTTTACTGAACTAGTTGCTTTAATAATCGCAATGGTTAACCAATTCTTTAGTTGTTCTTTAGTAAAAGCTATTGATATCATTACAAATTAACCTGTAAGTCTTAAAAATGTACTTCCTTTATAAAACAAAAAAATATTATCACTGTTTTAAAACTTAAAGTTAATTTTTTATAAAGGCTTTAGATCTTGAGCAAATGCATCTAGAAATGAAAAATGACTGATTTTTCATTGCAAGCGCAAATAGGCAACCCACTTGGTGAGTAATTGTTGTTAAGATAACATGTGTCAACATTGTAATCAGAAGTAAACATTGCAATCTGCTGAAAGCATATTAGGCAGTATCACAAATGGTATACATAATTAGTTAGTAAGCAACAGAGAAGGTATAGAGTCTATACCTTCTCTGTTGCTTTCCAAAAGACTATGATAAATCTATCTCAAATTTGCATTGACATTATAATTGAAATTTAATAACCACTTGACTTCACTTTTTAACACTAACTTTTTTTGTAACCGTTGATCAGAAGTAATTGTACTCTTGAGTACAAATTACATTTTAAATGTGAAACTGAGTTTAGTATTTATAGAATTTTTAAGCACAGTTACAGAAAAATGAACAAGCAATATGCATATCAACAACTGCAGGGCTTATTTAAAACATGACAATAACTATGCATGTTGATTTGATTTTTAAATGCTTAACTCGCAGGTAACAGCGCTTCTGCGCAATTTATTAACCCCTTGAACCCTGGTCGTTTTGGTCAGTGGTGTCAGTAAGACCAAGCAATCTGTCCAACGATCCTAAGTTTGTAAACTTATTTTAAATGTAACTAAACATGCTCATAATACAACGATACTTGGTAAAGTATTAGTAAAAAGGTCAAGCAACTCACAGCAAATGTCGTCAAACAGAAAAAAACGTGCGTCACCATTATTCGAGCCAAAGCTATAAAATCTCCTACGATTTTAATAAAACTCATAAAAACATTAACAGTAGCATCATATCAATTGAGTACATGCTCATCAATATTTCATGACTCAAAATATAGTGGAAAATTATATTTAGTATCAAAAAGTTCTTTATTTGCTTCACAATCATTTATGGCCTACCAACAAACGAGTCGTACCAATCTTTTCGCGATACCGTTCTATTAAAACCTGTTTTCAAATCGAATGAAGCGAAGATATTTGAAAACTGTTACAAATGGAAGAGACATTTCTGGTCAAACATCCTGTGCAAGAATTCATCTGATTGGTTTAATTTGTTACTTTACAACTGCTTTTGTGAACAAGCCGTGTGAATGACAAAAATCCAGCTGTTAGACATGTTGACATGCCCTAAGCAATTCTGTAAATCGGCCGTCAGGTTCCAAAGGGTTAATTCTTTAGGCGGGCCAGGCATTATTGATTTTATGACAGAGGCTGCGGGCCGGATGAAAATTGACCCTGGGCCACATTTGGCCTGCAAGCCAGACTTTTAACATGGCTGGTATAGACAGTACTTGATGGTTTAATAGTTTAATACATAAATGGTCAAATCCCAGATATTTCTTTTATTTCAATTTTATCAATTCGATTGCTTTAATATTCACAAAGACTGACCAAATCTTTTCAGTAGCTATTTAGTGGAAATTATAGAGAACATTACAATTAGTTTGTAAGTTTCAAAAGGAATTTTTCTTTTTTGCAACATATTATCACTGTTTTAAAACTTAAAGTTAAATGTTTGCAAAGTTTTTATATATTGAAAGAATGCATCCAAATCTGTGCAATGACGGATTCGTTGTTGCAAGCGCAATAGGAGAACCTATTTTGTGAGTATTTTCAGTTAAGATAACACATGTTATCTATGGTAATCAGAAGTTAACAATACAATAAACTGAAAACATATAACATTGCAAAACATATGGCATAATGAGCTGCTAAGCAACAGTGATGGCATAAAAAATACTTGATTGTTTAAAATTTAATACAGAAATGATCATATCTCACATATTTCCCTGCTTACTTTCAGGCTAAACTCAGTCAATAATGATCAATTACTTATCACTACGCATGCATTGATCTCTAATAGCTGTTACTTCAGTAATGATTTTTCTCATCGCCGGTTGTTACAAAAGATCAATAGCTTACTTTTCATTAGAAAAGTAAGCGAGTATATCTCTAATTTTGGCTTATTGTTCACATAAAAAGGTGGCGCCATTCTATTTGATTGTTCACAATAGCCAACACAAAGCATTCTCATTCGGGCATGAAACTAAATCATTAAATCAATATAATTGCACTCAGGCTCTCAAAGCTAGTATACGCTGTCTCAAAGTGCGTCAAACTGTGCCAAACTGTGTCATAGCAGCCCTTGTTCCCAAATTATTCATTGATCACGGTCATCGTAGACCAATGCCATTTATGTAACATTGTAGATATTCTGGGAAACAATGCAGCTGTCAACATTACCTAACATTTCGGTACTAATTCGCAGTAGTGTAGGTAATGTGAACCACTTCGGCAATACTGACACCCTGTCACAAGTTGCAAAAAATTTCAATTAAAATGTTGAACACTAACAACTAACCTGCAATCTTCCCATGGACATATCAGAATGTTATTCTCATCATAGAAGCCAAGGAGACATTCCAGGCAATGCACATGGTTGCAGGTAAGTTGGCGGGGATTGGGAAGAGCTACTCCTTGTCTCAAACAGAAACCACATTCCACGGCAGGTGACACAATCTCTTCCATGTTAGCCATTATTAGAACTATAAAGATGCTTTCATATGGTAGAACACAATATAAACTGGCATGGTCTCAAAGCTAGTAAAATCTCAAGTGGTATAAGTTTATTTTTGCAAAGTTTTTCGTGACACCCCTTTGCGATTCTTAGTTGCCTAAAACTTATATTTGTATGGCAACCAAGTTTATCAAATCCTGCATCAGTATTCCTTTGCGAAAAATGGTAAACACATCAATAATTTACGAAAGAATATAATTTATAAATTTTGAAAAAAAAAACTGATGAATGAATACAGTATTTAAAACAGATCATGAAGCACAAACCAAAAATTATGTAAGTAATTCAAACGTTGCTATGAACTCTTCTTGTCATATCAACTGTGGGGGTCAATGTGTTCCTTTCTGACTTATCATAGGTAAGGGCTTCCTTTGAATCCAAGGTTAATAAAAATAACTATACAAATATTTTAAATAAAGTTTTTGCACAAAGCTCAAAGTAAACGCATAAAAATATCCTGTAATTAGTAAGCTGATTCAGCCTGATGTTGCGAGTTTTCAATTACTCGCCATTTCAATTTCTGAATATAAGCACAAGTCCTGAGACACATTATTCTCAAAATCATCATTTGATAACTAAACTGTGTTTTTTTGGAATCGTTGGAGTTTCTAGTTTCTACCAAACATCATTTTAGTCTTTTTGTGTAAGAGAGGTTTTATTAAATCTTTAAGAAAATTATTTCTTTTAAAAACTTTGCTGTCTGAAACTCGTTTTTGTTGAACCAATAGACGTTATTACTATATTTCACCTAGCAATCAAAATCTTCATCAGATGATGCTTTCGTGAGATTCATCTTCATATTAAAATACAGACTGTAATTTTGGATTAGTAAAATGACTCAAGATTAGTGGATGACTGCTTGAAATTACACAAGAATGTGTAATTTGGTAATTTGAATTTGTAATCTGTGGCAGTACAAAGATTTTAATTTTAATTGATCTTTAGCGGAGACTTATATTCAGTCGCTTACAATTAATACTATTTCACAAGCAATCATATTATTGGTGGTACTGAACCTCAATGGAAAAGAAACAACGAAAAGAAGAACTCAGCATGTCTGCCACAGGACAAAGTGAACAAATTCTGATTTCTTATTATATGGTGTCATTCCAAGAGGGTTCATGGAATCATATATGTAATAGATTTTTATACTGCAGGCAAGCATAAAACCACAATAGACCCATGAATCAAAAAACAAAAACAACATGTAATATATCTATTAGTATTTGACTACCTAACCTAGCAGTAATGAGTAGCAATTATTAGAGATAACCACAAGTAAAAGTAGTACTAAAATGTAAACTCGTTTCAACTATGAATATTATCTGATAATATCAGATAAAATTCATAGTTGAAACGAGTTTACATTTTAGTACTACTTTTACTTGTGGTTATCTCTAATAATTGCTACTCATTACTGCTATGTTAGGTAGTCAAATACTAATAGATATATTACATGTTGTTTTTGTTTTTTGATTCATGAGTCTATTGTGGTTTTATGCTTGCCTGCAGTATAAAAATCTATTATATATATGATCAAGTACGAGTAATATTATTACTCGTACTTGATCGACATTTTGCACAACTTATTAGTTGATAGCAATCTATATAAAGACCATCTCCAACAATTGATTTTTTTTTTCAAAGTTGGTGTGTGGTTATGTGTGTATGTCCAGCTGAAACTACTAAACTATTTGAAGAACGAATCCGTATTGCAGAAAATTTGCTCTCAAACTTTCCGGTTGGCTAGTTCGACGCCATGCCAATTCTGCCGCTATATGAGACCATATACACTATTGCTTTCAGTCACAAAGCAAAGTGATGGCGTAATGTCACGGAAAGAAGTTGCTTTTTATTGGTAAGATTATTCAAATTTTTCATTGGCAATGCGTCAGGCTAATTGCCAGTGGCAGGCAACTCACATTACCTCTCATCAGTTATAAGCGGGTCCGATTTTTCTGATTTCCCTAAACTTCACAGATTTGAAAAGTAAACATTTTAGTACTTGTAATATAAAAAATTAAAATAAAGTGTTAAAAAAGTATACTTATTCTATGAATATTTAGAAAGGTTAGCGTAATGTATGCCTCAAGTGACATCGCTATTTTGTAACATCAACTTGATACCGATTTAAACCTATTTTAAACCTATTTTCCAATCCTTTGATTTTAGGGTATCTTAAGAAGAAATACCTTTTTTCATTTATTAATTGCTTAAAAAGTTTGTCTCTATGTATTATAGATATTTTGAAAATTACATTATTTTTTACAAAGTATTTTTCTTAAGGTATGTAGAACTTGCTCCGAAACACTTCAATTCTTACACAAGGTTCTGTTATTAGGATGTTTATAATAACATAAGTTAATCTTATGATCTGTTATCAGTGAATAATATAAGAGGTTAAATCATATGTGAAGGCTTCATTGTAGCGAGAGTGAGCTGTGAGCATTCAAAACCTTTGTGATGACAAAGGTTGTTTATCTTACATGAACCTTACTAAAACTGTTTGCTACTTGTAGACACGCCAAATCAGAGCAAAAGTGGAGCTCAATGTACCATCACCCTGCTAAAACACTAGCAAAGTCCTGCGCTCATTAGCGTTGCACACTTAAGCAAGTTACCAGCTATGAAAAAGTTTACTCACAGATGGTTATTTCTGATTGTTACCAACTGTGTGTACTTGGTTAGTATAAGGATCATTAAGTGCTTCATTAAAATTAATGATAATGATATGATTAGAGATAGTACTTAGGATAAACGTCATAAGTCTCTTCACTCACCCCGTAAAGTGTAGTAGCGACGCTTCCTCCTAGTAATCACGGAACATACGTATGAAATGAAACTGCTAGCACAATGCATTCCAATTGATAATAGGCCTAGCCTAAGAGACTACAGATGAATAATAGGCCTAGCCCAAGAGACTACAGATGAATGGCATAATCAAGTATATTAGTAGAGCATAAAAGTCGATACACATACTTGTCGTGCCTGACCAGTATTGCGCTCAGTCATAGTCTAATAAAGAGCCTTGTACACTAGGCTACGATTAATTATATTAAAACATCTAAACGCATATGATTTTTAGCTTTTGCCCAATTCATTTCAGTGGGCAGCTTTGCTTGCTTGGCCTGTCCGTGCAATATTTGTGGGTGTCATTTATAGACCACTGCTCACCTACGCTTCAGTGGTTTTTGATTAGTTTTTCTAATGTGCTGCAAATGTTACTTTTGTAAAGAGAAGGGTATTTTAAATTAGTTTGATCGCCGCATAGAAAACTATGTTTAAAAATTAAGGCAATAGCATGATTGCGAGTGTAAGTGAATGGTATATACCATGTTAACTTGGCATTTCAACAGGTACGCGTAAACAGAATCACAATTGATAACGCTAAATAAAGTGGAGTGATTGTTGCGTCATGCTTCTTTTAACAGCTTGGATATGGGTTCTTGAGTTTTTGAAACATTCATAAGTGTAGTCATATCATTTTTGCTGATTTAAATAGGTCAGAAACAACACTCCCATGACATTGTAACAATAACACAGCTGCGTAGATACTAATAATTATGAGATGGTTAGTGTAACAGTCATTGTCGCTAGTGTTATACTTGTAAACTGTATGCGAATAAAAAGGGCCAGCGATTTAGCCCACATCTAATTATGTCAGAGCAGATCCCATATATAAAATGCTTTGAGTTTTACAGATGCCTACCATTAGTGAGAGAACTAAAAATGCATCCGATCCGCCATTTTAAACTTGAAAGGAAATCTGAGCTTAACCTTTCGGATAAAGTCGAACAATTCTAGGCTCACAAACACCGACATGGCTATTTTTTTCCTGTGTTTTTATTTTGCTAAAGGCTTTGAATAATCATCATAATGTAGAATGAAATTGCAGTCAAGTGGCACAAATTACTATTGTATTTTAGCAATGATGACAGCAAAACCGTCAATATTTTGTAAGGTAATATTTTTTATAGTAAAGGATTTGTAAAATATGATTCCAGAAGCAATGTAAAAATATATTTTTGTAACAGTTAAAGAGAGGAACTGACTTC
The DNA here is from genome assembly GCF_963576615.1 of Watersipora subatra. Taxonomy (NCBI): domain Eukaryota; kingdom Metazoa; phylum Bryozoa; class Gymnolaemata; order Cheilostomatida; family Watersiporidae; genus Watersipora; species Watersipora subatra. The sequence continues at coordinate 13,374,987 of NC_088712.1, forward strand.
AGATGTAAGATACTTTTTGAATAAAAATGATTTTATTAAAAGCATGGCAATACCGTTCTTTTGAGCATTTAGATTGTCAGCAGTTGTTACAAGAGTAATAAACTTGTACGCAATACTAAGCTAGATTGTGTTGAAATGCTCTATTCTTTATTTGATAAAAAAGTGATAAAGTTGTAGAAATGAGTATACCGTGTTAGAGAACTAGTAAAAAATAACATTAACACTGAAAAAGTCACTGAGGTCTAAAAGATTTTTGAAAAATTGTGCTATCTTGAGAAAATATGTAGGATTTACATTCATGTCTCTCAAAAATTATCAGAAAGGACCCACACAATGCATCAAGTTGAACATCATAGGAGTTCTTTATCATATGCTAAAGATGATCATACACAACATTCACTCCTTTTGGGAGAATACCACCTACAGACTAGTTACTAGTTTACAATCTTTATAAGATAAGCATATGCTACTATATTCATAGAGGAACACATGTCACAATAAAAAGTGACTAAGGCATTTGTAAATTTTTTATGTTGAATAGCAACGCAAAGTGCTTATGTTTGACTTTCATTACTGTTTCATTTAGTCAATGTCCATGTTTTCCACAAACTATCGTTACTTAAAACCTCATGCTGTTTGCGCTTTATTGCTTTAATTGCTACCTTGACAAACACGCGCGCTCGCAACAGCACTCGCGACCGTGCTCGCGACCGAGCTTTCGACCGCGACAGCTCAATGACGTATGAGTAGATTATAATGTGATGCTGATTGAAAAAAAGAAGTTGGTTGATACTATTGTACAGACTGGACCAATAATTCAGATTTAGTGTATATGATTTGTGACTTGATTGTGTAGGGGCATAAAAGCCTGGTCAAGCAAAAAAACTCTGAACCCTTCCAGTGCCATCCATGTACAAGTTTAGTTATTGGCCTACTGCCAACCATTTTACCATAAATTGCTGATTTCGCTTCATGATGTGTATACAATTTTTTTAGCTTCAGCCTTTATCTAGAACATTTTTATATATTTCATTTTGCCAACACGTTAACAAATAATACTATACTAAAAAGACAATGTATAAGCCCAGCTAATACATTTAATCCAGAAAAAATTGGGCTAATGGTTACATATGTGTATATGACTGACATCATAAGCTTCAAGCTTCAATAAAAGATTGGACTTTAAGCGGGGTAAAGTATGATGTACTGAGGTTCAAATAACTGATATCATAGTTTCAGTTATTTGAAGTCCAAAAAAAGTTGTTTTAGCAACTCAATTATATGCATGGATGTGGAAATGTTTAAGTTCAAGCTACATTAAGTGGGTCATCTCCAATATTTATCTACAACAACCAAGTATTACATGTCTGCTAGTATGAAAAATTTTAATGCTTCAGCAGTCTCTTTGTATGTCTCGCAAGTATCAACTTAATCTGTATTATTGCCAACATTGCCCTGTCCAGTAAACTGAATTTTTAGCTATTTCAATGCACTTACACATTCTGAGGTAGCCTTTGTGTATGGCATAGATAATGATTCATCTGAGAGATATCGGTACCACTTACTGATCACCTTTTATTACAATATCAATTTGCAGCCTGGCAAAACGATCTCAGAAACAAGGAGAAACAGAAGGCATACCACAGCATACGAACAGATGTGCAGCGACGAGTTCGAAGAATGCAGAATGAATGGTGAACACAAAAGGCAGAGGAGCTTCAGAGCTTGGCGGATCAGAATAAGACAAGGGATTTCTTTGCAGAGACACAAAAAACTGTACAGTCCTCTGTCACATGGCTCTGTACCTGTTCGAGACAAGAATGGTGTGCTCCATAAAGACAAAGATGCCATCATAGATTGCTGGAAAGAACACTTTTCAAATCTTTTGAACCAAACATCCACTGTAGCTGATCCAATCCTGCAGAAAGTCCCACAGCTGCCAACCCATCAGCAGCTAGGAGAAGAGCCAACACTAGTCGAGACGAAATCCGCCATTTGAGCAATGAAGAGTGGGAAGGCTGCTGGCGCTGATGGAATACCTGCAGAAGTTTTCAAGCATGGTGGAACTAAACTTACCAAGAAACTGCACTGCCTTTTTACACTTGTGTGGACAACTGAGAAGATACCTGATGAATTACGTGATGCACTGATTGTTACCATCTTCAAAAAAGGAGATAGGACGAAGTGTGGGAACTACAGGGGGATATCCCTCTTGTCAATAACTGGGAAGATTCTAGCTAGAATTCTGTCCTATAGACTCTCCAGTGTTGCGGAAGAATTTCTTCCAGAGACGCAGTGTGGTTTTAGGCCTGGCAGGGGTACAGTAAATATGATATTTGCTGCTAGACAGATCCAGGAAAAATGCCGAGAACAGAACAAGGACCTTTACATGGCCTTCATAGACCTTACCAAGGCTTTCGACACTGTTGACAGACAATGTCTCTACAAAGTACTTGAGAAAATCGGCTGCCCTCCCAAATTTGTGGCTAATGTGCAGCTTCTGCATGATGAGATGAACGCATCAGTTTTGGTGGATGGCCTACAAACGGATCCTTTTGGAGTAAAAACTGGGGTGAAACAAGGCTGCGTGATTGCGCCAACGCTGTTTTCTATCTACTTATATGCTGTAATACACCTTGTGAAACAAGAGCTCTCTGAAGGTATCACATTGAACTACCGAATAGGCAATCTGTTCAACCTGCAGAGACTTCGGGCTAAAACTCTAACTTCGAAACAAAGTGTTCTTGAGTTCCAATATGCTGATGACAATGCTCTCGTGGCTCATACAGAAGAACATATTCAAGAGGTCATGACAGCTTTTGAAAATGCTTACAGGGCTCTTGGATTCAAGCTGAATGCAAAGAAAACTCAAGTATTGTACCAGCCGAAACCTGGAAAAAAAACATAGTCACTCCATGCATTGTTGCCGGATGCGAACCACTTTGCCCTGCAGATATCTTTGTATACCTACATGTAGGTAGTAATCTCTCCTCCAAGGCCGATCTAGGGAAGGAGATAGAGAGAAGACTGCGGGGAGCTAGCATAGCATACAGCAAACTGAGACAAAGAGTGTTTGAAAATCCAGTCTCGCAAGTCGACACCAAGCTAAAAGTGTACAAGGCAGTAATTGTCCCCACACTACTGTATGTCTCAGAAACGTGGGCTACTTACAGCACTGACGTCAAGGTTCTGGAGAACTATCACATGAGGAAAATGAGAGAACTACTAATGATCAAATGGTCTGACAAACACACTAACAATAGTGTGTATCAACAAGCTAAGATGTCCAGCCTCGAAAGTATGATCGTTAAGAACAGACTTCGTTGGGCTGAACACTTGGTTAGAATGCCAAACTACAGACTACCAAAACAGATTCTGTATGCCAAACTAGAAAATGGGAAGAGGTCACAGGGGGGACAAAGAAAGCGCTATAAAGACTGTCTCAAAGATAGCTTGAAGCGTTGTCACATCAGATGTGAAACCTGGGAATGGAATGCCACGAGAAGAACTGGATGGAGAACTCTAACTCAGAAAGGGGTGAAGATACTTGAAAATGAAAAAATGCGTCACAGAGAAGAGCTCAAAGCAGCACGAAAAGTGCGTCTTAGCTCATCTGATACTTTGATGAATGATGACTACCAATGTCCACATTGCAATTGTCAATGCAGAGCAATGATCGGACTACGGAGCCATCTTAAAACACACCAAACACATCAATAAAACAAGCAGACATCTTACTCTAAAGAGAGGGATTGCATAGAGAGAGAGACACGATATCAATATGTACACTCAAGTCTTGTTCGATGTTCCATAATGGTTTTACGAGTTCTGAACATGAGCCCATAGTTCCTGGCCAGCCATTTACTATCTATGATTTGAGTACGTCTAAAGTAAAATCGTTGGTAGTAGCTTTTGATAAAGTGTGTCCGGTGTGTTTGGCATGACAAAATCCTAGTGATTATAGCATGAATTTGCACATACTCCCTACTTACTAAGTTTTGCACTGTCTGGGCAATAGAAACAAGGTAAGCCCTACTCAAAGCATCAACAATAAACATCCTCTTGCCAAGTTTGTGAACTAGGTCATATTTATACAGTTGAGTTCAAAGTGTCATTGTGTGTAACCTACGTGTGAAGTACTTCAACCCTTTCTTTTTGATGCCAAGCATTGGTAAATGATCAGTTTTCACCACTGTGTTCTCACAATGAATGTATTGATGAATTATGTTTAACCCATATCGTATAGCTAGGAATTCCTTCTCTACTTGTGCGTAAACTTTTTAGGCACTAGTTAAGCTAGAACTTGCAAACTCGACCGACTGATCATTTTTCAGAATAATTGCTCCTATTCTATTTTGTGAGCTATTAACATTTAGTGTGATTGTTGATTGGAATCAAACATTTCGAATAATTGACCGCTACTGAGTAATGACTTCAACTGTTCAATTGAATGAATTTGCTCAGTGCTACAAGGCCACTGAACAGCTTTTTTGTCAGATTCCAAAGGAGAGCTGTAACCTCAGCAAAGTTAGGACAAACTTGCTTAAGTATATAGCCATGCCTAGCAACTAACACAAATCTTCTGGGCAATTTGGAGTCGACTTATCAAAAATAGCTTTGAATTTTGCTGGTCCAGACCGTATTACTCGTTGTTCTACTATGTGCCTCGGATATTTGAGTTCTGACTGCTCAAGTATACATTTTGTTAGATTGAGCTTGGGATTGACTTCTCTACATTTTGTCAACACTTTTCAAAGTATAGTATCATGCTCCCTTTTGTAGGTACATGAACTAGCAATTCCTCCACATTTCTACCACATCAAAATTAGAAAATATTTTGGCTGACGGTTCTCAGGGAAAATTCCGGAGCTAAACTTTTTCCAAATGGTAGCGTAGAAAATTGGCACCTCCCAAAAGAAGTTGCAAATGCTGTGAGAAAACTGGTATCACTGTCGAGGTTACGTTGCAAAAAACCCTGAGCACATAATGAAGAAAAAACCTTGCCTAGGAAAATCTTGAAAATATTTCAGTAGCAATTGGAAAATTACAGTGTTCTCATCTGATGCACCTGTTTAGCTCGGTGGAGTGTAAACAAACACATAGTTATCTTTCAGGCTTCATACATTTTTAATCGAATGAACCTACTCGATGAATGTTCAAACCTTCGTTATTGTACATTTAGATTTCATTAAAGGTTGGCTTGCAAGAAAATTCACGTTACGGTTATTTGATATGAAAAAAATCACCTTTTCTTATTCTGTTGTGTTGTAGGTGCAAAGTATGTGGAAATGTGATTACAAGCTCTTAACCCTTTCATAAGCGCGGCGAAATTAATGTCACCAGTAGTCAACAGTCAGCATAGCAACATTTATGTCGTTTAGGAAAACCCAAAAACCGTTATTTTTCACACGTTTCGTTATGGGCTATTTTTGTTTAGTTCACCAAATATTCGTTCAGCTTTATATTATTAAACATAATCTTGTTGTGTTTGCTGTAATAGTCAGTCAAACCTAACAAAAGATCAAAGTTTCTATGGTTACCGCTATGACGATTAACTACCGCCGAAACATCTTCTATCGCAAACTACTACTACGCCTAAAACTACTATCAAAACAAAAAAATGGCAAGTCAAACGAAAAGACCGCATCTAAAAATTGCTACTAGATTCAACTATAAAGAAAATATTGCTGATTATTTGGTTTAAACTGATGAATCTGGTTCTAGTGTAAGCCATATTGATGCCAATGATTTTGATGTAGAATCAGAAACCGGTAGCGATAGTGGTGAATCTGAACGTACCGACGGTCATGATCTAACTACTAGTAGTGCTACAACGTGTGTGAGGGTGTAGTTTATTCTATGTATGTGAGTTACATGTATTTTAAATTTCATATAGTTATTCCTGTAACTAAAAACGTTATGACGTTTTATGTATCCTATGTACAAATTGTTAGTCATTTTGCAAATATATTCACTTTGTACACAAAGGCTTAAATAATTAATATACTTGCGAAAAGGTTAAAAGCTCAAAAACGAACATATAATTGCAGCCATATAAGACCGCTGTATTTTGAATTCTTTTTCCAATACGGCTCAAATGTGACGTAGTTGTGGTAAATGGTTTCTGTTTACACTTTCACGCAACCTTATTCGTCGAAATATTTTCACAAATACACTTCTCGCTTTCAATAAAACCATGTCTATTGTTCTTACGCATATATTTTTATGTCATTGTAATGCTGTCACTTTTATCAATGATACCTTATAACTTGCTGTTAAAAATCGTTGAATTTTTTAGCCTTAGCTTGAAGGAGTACATGTCATTGTCTGATAATCGTGACGAGCCTGTCGGTCAATTATGATAGTCAAAAAGTGTTGCAGAATTTATTTGGGAAGTATTGGGTCACATGATCAGATTACGACTAGACGATTAGACCAAACCGAAACAAAACTGTAAAGTAGCAGCTAGCAAGCATCTATATTGGACACGAGGTCTTCGGTAAAACCCGAAGTGTTTGTCATAAACTTGTGCTACGAAATTTTTTATATTGAGCTTTTTACTAGCCTTTCAATTCACATGAAAACATCACGTTACCAGACAATAACCAAATTTCATGACTACGTTAGAGAAATAAAGAGATTCCAATTTTCGGCTACTTCTCGTTTTTGAGCTTTTAAGAGCTTGTAATCACATTTCTACATATTTAGCACCTACAACACAACAGAGTAAGACGTGGTGAATCTTTTGATACCAAATAACTGTAATGTGAATTTTGTTGCAAGTCAACCTTTAAGCAAGTGTGCTTTTTAATGAATCTTTCAACCTAAATGAAACCCTCCTACGGCTCTGTGCTACCGGCTTGCAACCTTCTTTGAGTGTCAAACTCAGCAACCAGGGTTAAATCGGATGCAACATAATTATTGGCTACAACACATGCAGCTTCTCATGTCGGTGTCGACTTGCGTATTTTGCTCAGTTCGCTGATGAGCCAAATGTCCAAAGCAGCTCCACATCTTTGACTCCAGAGATTGGGAGTAGAGTGGCTCCCTGAACACTCACTCCTTTGACATTTTTTCTGTTGCTGTCATCTAAAAGGGAAGTCTCCAACCACGCTGTCCAATTCCTGCTAGATTCACTGGGATTTTGAGCCAAGTGCGCTGTTAGGAGATTCTGAGGCGGCCTAAGAGAACTGCTATCAGCCATGTCAGTAAAGCTGCGTTCTCACTGTATGGCAGATGTGATCCTAAAGTACTGACACCATGTTAAATTGCTTGTAGTATGTGTTATATACATAAGACCAGTGAGAGTTCAGCATGTGTATGTGTGTATATCTTGACTGATTAAACAACAACTGAACACAAAAAAGTAACAGCCATGCATTATAATTACAAGGATAATAGACTATCCTATAGCTATACAGAATAATACAGGATAAAAGACTAGCTATACATCATAATGCACAATAATAGACTAGCTAACAAGGATAATGCAGGATAATAGACTAGCTATACTGTGTAACAGGATAATGACTTTAGCAGTATGGGTCACACAAATGTGTGTAATATAGTTCACAGGGATTACAACATATGATGATTTTATGACAACATGCTGAGACAAGTCTCCAATCATTGTATCGTTAGTTTTGGTACGGAAAAGGCATAAAAATTACAAAATGGCTCGGAGGTATAGCTCAAAATCCTCTATTTATTTGAAGTTGGGCTTGGTCTTCAAAATTAATTGTAAAAAATCACTAATATTTTAAACAATTTTACGTTCTTTTTAAATAATTTGATTTTGAATCAGTTTACTTTTAAATTACACTAATGAATCCACTTAAAGTTTTACACATTTTCTAAAATTGCTCGCTTAACTCAAGTTTTATTATATCACATGTATACTGTCTTTGAGTATGTCGTCGGAAATTCACCAAATTAATGAAATGGTACTGTATATTCAAATTATTTGGTCAATGTATGGTGTTAGCTGGCAGGAAATTGGATTTCAGCTTCTCTTGGTGGTTTCTCTGATATGTGATTAGCTCATGTTCTGTGGTTGATTCTTCTCAGCATGGAGTTCCTAATTAGCTTGTTGCTGCCTTTTAATTATTGGACTTTGGATGCTTTGAAGGGTCTTGTCGCTGGTGCGGCTTGCTATCTGTACATCCCGTTGTGTGTATTGTATGTACGCTTTGGCTTACTCCATTCTTTCTCTCCGTCAGTGTCTTCATATCTCCAAGCAACCGCATAGTGTTTGTATATCCAGTAGTATGTCCCATTCTGTGTTGATATCGAGTTTTAGTGAAATGTCAATATAACAGCTTTTCACCATTGTATTTTTAATATACCATTTTGAATGGTTCTTGAATAGTTTTTGAGATTGACGAGCACAATATAACAACCAGAACTTTCCAGTAACTGTGTATTTGTATCTGGCCACAGTGATAATGGCTTTTCTTTTTTTACTTTCCGTTTGCGTGTGGTGGGTGCGTGCGGTGTGTGTCTGCGCGGTGTGTGTGCGCAGTGTGTGTGTGCGTGTGCGTGCGTGTGTGTGTGTGTGAGTGTTGTGTATGTGTTAGTTAATGTATAACTCTTTATATGCTGGAAGTTTGGTCGAGCAGCAGATATTTTTCTTCCTGTTTAGTTCACAAGTACACAAATAGTTTTATGGTTTATTAATGCCACTATAGTAGAGTAACGGTACAAGCTCAACTATTACTGTAAGACATAAAGGTACAAACTCAATTACATATTACTGTAAGACAGTCTTTAAGGTGACAAGGTTATTACATCTATTGAGAGCAAAATTTACATCTCTTTCAACATTTACTGGCAGGGTAGTATATTAATTATTTGTCTATGATTGATTGAGCTTGAAAGTTTAGACTGTCAGGAGTGAGTTTGAGTTCTAAACGACATCTCGTTCAGTGTAGGTCATTATGAAATCCCTAAACCTCAATCTTACAATGATCATTATCTAAGACAAGTCACTAAAAAATGTTCAGCATTAAATGATTGAAATCCATGAAAGTAGCAATAATATTTCATTTTTAGCGCTGTACAATAAATATATCTTGATGTCTTTTTCATTATTTTCAAGCTTACACTCAGACACTGTGAGAAAAAGCTTAGCTATTACATTCTTAATAGTTTATAATATTAAATATATGGTTATAATTACATGTATTTTGAAGTTACATGTAGAATTTAATATCCATTATTTTTCCAATTTTTAAGTACATGTTAGAGTTGTCCCTCTTTATCAACATTTATAAGACAACTCTTGTTCCTTCTCTGGATAAAGACATTTCAAACTAAAATGAGATAAGTCGCTATATGGCTTAAATTATAGTCTATGCTGGCGAATAATGGAAGCAAATACTCCTAGGCAAACATGATAAACATTGATTCTAATAATATTTTTATCTTTGCTGATGATGCAGCAAATCGTTTTTTGTAAGCTTATTTTGTATGTTAATTGAAATGAAAAATATTATTGAGTTGAGTTGGTATCAGCTTTCCTGAATTTTCAAACAATGCAATAGAATAAAGCTAGGGAATCATACACCTGTATTTAATTTCATTTATCATGCATAAATAACTTTCCCACGACCAAACGAGTTTGTTTGAGAGTTTTTATGATAAATGCTTGTGCACCCAACTTACAAAAATTATTCATCAACAACGGCGCAAACCCCTTTATCAAAATCTCACCAAAAAATTTAACCATTTTTTTGTAAAGTCGTTAAAATATAATAATGATACAAAACACATATAAGCCTATTTGAATATGTTGCCAAGTCTTTGAAAATTGTCGACATATTCCTAAACCTTACCCATTTGATCGGATTATACACCAATAGACAGATTAATTTGGCCGGAAATCTTTATTACTAGAAATTCCACTGTCATACAGCCCACAACCAAAGTGATATTGGAAAAAAAGGAAAGGGTACTGATGGTTGAGAAATGCAATATTAGCAGTTAAATGGCACTGCAGTGCAATAGGATCACTGCAATTGTAGCTGTAATGTGCTGGGTGTGGGTGTTATTATATACAACAAACAGCAATAATTAAAGGAAAATATTATATGTTTATATATCTCCCCTGCAATAGGAGAAATGCAATATTGGCTAATATTAGAGGTAAAATACACTGATAATATTGGAATAACCAAATATTATTTATATAGTAATAATATAAAACCAAGGCACAATTTTGTTTACATTTCAAAACACAAAGTTGTGATATTTATATAGATTTAGAAATAAATAATAATAATAGTAACCCCTGTAAAATGGTTAAATTCATCTTACCAAAATTTTAACGAGCTAGTCGAAAAATACAGCATCACCCTCTATTTAAACATCCCATCTAATAAAACTATTAGAGGTGATGTCATTATAGGGTGATGGTTGAAAAATACACCGCCACGATGCTCAAAGGGAGGGTTTACAGTAGTTGAATGATCAATTTAGCATGATTTCAAGATGACTCTGAAACTTTGCGACAATTTTTATTGGTAAAATAAGTTTGCAGTATGTATCTTTTTTTACTTCTCGCTACTTAACAGTTTTGTTTCAGCCTGGTCTAATCATCTATTCGTAATATGTTTATGTGACTCATACTTCCTGCCAAATGGCGACAACAAACTATGCAGCATTTTTTGACTATCGCAGAATACCAACAGGCTCCTCATGTTTATCAGAAGATGATATGCACTCTTCCAGCCAAGGTAAAAATTGAATTATTTTTAGTCTAGGTTTTGAGATATCAAGGCTCCAAGTGACAGCATCACAATGATGATGAAGTAGACGCGTAAGGGCAATATACATGGTTATATTGAATGTGTGAAGTATGATTATGAAAATATTTGAGTACCTCCTCGAAATAAAGAGATTCTAACCTATGGCATTTTTGTGATGGCGTCGATTAACTGTTTGTTTTTTAGCTTTTAAGAGCTTGTAATCACATTTCCACATATTTTGCACCTACAACACAGCAGAGTAAAACATGATGAACCTTTTGATACCAAATAACTGTAATGTGAATTTTGTTGTAAGTCAACCTTTAAAAGTGGCTGTGTATAAGATTATATCTATTTCTGTCAGCCGATGACTTGTGTTTTTGAAAACTGTGACATGTCAGGAAGGTACTTATTTTATTCTTTTGGTCCTACTCAATTTTAAATTCTTTAAGTGCGGTGTTATTGTTCTGTTATTTATATTGCATGTTATGAAAATAGAAATGACTAATATGTATTTGCTAGAACTACCCACATTGAATTGTGAACAATTTGCGCAGAGCAGTTCAATGAACGTCATTTTCCACGCTTTTAACAGAAGCTCTGATTGGCAACCAAAATGTGTTTACCTGCTCCAAACAGTATATTGTTTCATATCAAGCATTCAAACACCAAAATTACTGCTCATTCTGCCAACATGAAGAGTGGTGCTGTCGGTGACACTTATGACGCGACATCAAAAACACCAGCACCTCGATTTTAGTACTGTGCGCGTCAGCATAATATGCTGATGCGCACAGTACTAAAATCGAGGTGCTGGTGTTTTTGATATTATATAATATATTATATAATATATTATATAGACCTTTGTTACGGTAGAACCATGCTAAAATGACAGAATCTTTGTAAGATCAAGGTTATATTTCCGTTGCCATTTGATTTATGGGTTCAACATGTTGCTTACTAGCATTGATGTGTTCTGACTGCAGCTGTCTACCCCTTGAGCTTCACTACGCATTCGATTGGATTGTGTAGCCTGGCCTAAAGGCTGCTAATTAAATACTTAACATTCAATCATTTGGCTTGATGGCTAAGGCTATGATACCTATTAAAATATATTGTGTAAATTAGTGTTTAATATTGCAAATGAATTGGTAGAAGGGGGTTAGGTATGTCAGGAAGAGGTGAAGCTGATTAAATAACAAGTAGCTGAACATAAACAAGATGGCTAGCCAAGGAGACAGTGATTGGACAAGCTGAGGGTGACTAACCATCCAGTAAGTAACAAGACACACGAAGAGACATGGGGTGTGTGGGTGATTTACAATATCTGATAGGTTTATGTAGTTTTCAACCTAGCCTACAACATAATTTTAATTTGCTGAATACATTAAGTTTGGTTGGATTTTAAAAACATTTGAAATTTTTGCAAGTTGTTTCAAATTTATTTTAAATGTATTAAAATAAAGGTTAATGCAAGTTTTTTTGACTTTACAATTTGCATTGTAGTTGACTCATTAAACTATCGTCCAGACACTTGGAACCACTTCCAAAGATATATTTAGTGTTCTATTGAAATCTTTATAAAGATATATTCAAGGGTACATTTCTAGGAAAAAGCCTTTCCTTATGACTTCAAGTTCATGAAGTACTACTAGCAGTTATGTATTGTTTGTTAAAAGTAATAAGCAAGAAAGGATTTGTACAACAATATTTGTATGTCTTCTTGGATTTGTTTTATCAAAGTTGTCAAACAAGGTTCACAAAAACGTATGTTTATGTCTGCAGTAGACGCATAAAAGCAAATCATGCTTTTAATTTTTAAAAAATTTTATTTGGTGTTAGAAGGCAACATTGATTTACATTACAAACAGTTTTTTAATGCAGAGTTATGTAAAATTTAATTAAACCAGGCCTACCACTCCTGATTATAACATAAATACTTCAAGCACGTTTTATGTCCAAAACTTTTTAAAGGTTTTTTTATGCAACTTTTATATTGTTTATATTACCATATTTCTCGCAAAATTTCGTTTTTTTTGCTGTTTGCCCGGGAATTACTAATTTAATTTCTATCGCAACAGTTTAAACCTTTTGGTTTGTCAGGATGAATTTTCAAAAATGAATCTATACTAAGGCTTTAATCAAGACATTGTAGTTATGGAACAAGGAGTTGTCTACTCCACACCAATCTTTATCCAAGAGTTTTATTCCGTTTCTTTTTTAACTTTTCAAAAGTTTTTTTCTGACACCTTAGGTTCTGATACTGGTAATCGGGCCAATATTTTAAAACTTTTTTGAGCATCGACACGCAAACAGAGAAAGTCTATTTGGGCAAAAAATGGCTGCTAAAGCTAATGAGGTAATTCCAGCTAACTATCGCATATCCATCAGAAACATAAAATAAATTATTAAAACGCACCCTATTTATTATTCAGAGCGGATATCAAGAGATGTTGGAATGCGAAAATTGCTATTGCTGATAGTCACGGTTGCATCGACAGCAATAACATGCAAATGACACATTTGTCTGGCATGAAAACTCTAAGTCGAAGATAAGTGTGATGCTGAATAAACATTAGAATCATCAATTTAATTGTCAGCCTTGTTGAAACCTAATATATATATGGATATATACACTACTTTAAAGAGAATAAACTTATTTTGAACCACAATAAATTTGTTTAACATTATTTGAAAAGTATACCTCATAACTGCTTATAAAGTATTCTATCTAGTATCTGTTCATTCCGAAATCAGCTATACAGCCGACCCTGGCAAAAATAATCTTCTGTCGCACTTTTCTTCCCACTTCCCCATAGAAGCTATTCAACTGTTTATCTCAGCGTCTGCCAGAGATATCAGCTGAGACCAGAGCTGGTGATGTCGTGTTCCAAAATCTATAGGTGCCGAACCACCATCTCTACAAATGTCCGGTCATCTCCAGAGAGCCTTTGGGTTCATATCAGACCGGCAATGCAGAGGGCTACTTCCTGCCACTAGCAGCTGTCTTCAAACAGCTGGTGGGCTGTTACATCAGTGTGCTTTCAACTCAAAATTGCTAGGTTTTTCTTATCTAGACCATAACTCGGAGGCTCGGTGTAACACACTGACAACGTGGCCTCATTAAAGATTAAATTCCTTTACATTTGTAGCGTGAACTGAATAAAAATGCAACCAGTATTTATTTTTTATTACGTGCATGCTGAATTTTTTTCTCTGGCATTTTTCTACATTTTTCTTATTGCATTGCTCAGTGAATTTTGAGTTTTTCTCAAGTTAGGAATGTTCCATAATTTGATAAAATTGATGTCTTTTTTTCACATCAGCTTTTGACTCTAAAGTCAAAGGTAAAACATGCCAATTTGTTAGTTTATTTAAATAAAGTAATTAAGTTCCTCGAGCAGCAAATGTCACACAGGCAGCATATCTAGATAAAAAGCAATCGCGGTCAAATCATGAAAAACCTTTGGTTAAAATGTGCAAAAAGTTCTAAGAAAATAAAAAAGCATCGCCCTAGTCTGCTATAAATGTCTTTCAACTGTAATACTAGCCTTGAGCTGAATTCTAGACCCAATTAGCAACAATTGGTTCAGTAAGAATTAATTACCGTCACGAAATAACAGTTAGTGCATAAATACACCTTTTAAGTAAAACCTATCTATATTTCCTTGTCTGGTTCAGAGTTAGCCAGCAGCAGAAATTAGTAAAATATATAAAACATCAGACCAAATTATGCACTGTCCAGTTGCATTTTACAATCAAATTTATTCATAGCGGAAAGAGATGTCCTTTTCACCGTTCCACTGCTCTAAATACGCATAAAAGAGCTGATTGTCAGCAATCGTGAAGTTATTTTTGCAGTCCCCAATTTTACCTGCAAAGATTTAGTTTATTTATATAAGCAAATTCTCACATGATATCTGTAAATACAAGATTTTTTATCACAAGTATTGTTTGGTAGAGAAAAAGCTACCGCTATGGAAGCTAACTTCGCGGGCAAAGAGAATACTGTGAACCACGTGTATCAAACTGTGGACCACATTCGTCTCACCTTTTAACCATATCCGGTCCCAAGATCATTTACATTATCGTTATTCAATGTCCATCAAATTGAAGCGCTGAAAACATAACACTGCGCAGAACTACAGATCCCATAATGCAACACTTCAGCTGCCACGTTGCATACTTCTCATGCCAATTAAACCTGACGTTGTTTCAGAATGATATTCCGGTCTGTTTTCATCCATATTTATGTTCCAAAACCATTTTATGTTACTTTTGAATGATTCATGTAAAGGAAAGTAAAGGTCATTACAAATTTCAATTTCCACATTTCATAAGGAATATCGCAAAAATGACTATGTTCCATTAGAACTCGTTGGGCATCAGAAGGTGTTTAATATGACACATGGGTGTGATAAATACTTAACAACTTATTAGATGGCCTTAATTTGATTTAGTTCTATCTATTTTGTGGTAATATATCATATGATATATTTATACTAAAATATTATATAACAAGATGACATATGGGTATGAAAATCAAATGTCGTTGACTGTACAAACAGATAATGCAATCATATGTGCATTTAAATTTAAACTCAACTTTCACTATAGCTTAACTAAGATTTCCGGTGTCTGGCATGATCAGAGCATAATACCAATGTTATGAATGTGTAGGAATGTTTGGAAATGTTAAAGCATTTACATCCCATCATTGTTCTAAGCGTAACCTTCCTGGGATGTTAGCTAACAACTTTGAGACAACCTCATGGAAGAAATGTTCGTGGGATATTATGTAATATTTTCCCAATATTGTGGGAATGTTATGTGAGATCATTTGCTGAACATTCTAGCAACGTATTTCCCACAACTTGGATTGACCGTTATGAGAACACGTTCCAGCTATGTATTTCTCATGACATTGCTTGAACGTTGAAAATGTGTCTACAGGTAATCTTGTGACAACATTGCAATAAAATGTTTCTGGGACTTTTTTGAACATCCTGGGAACGTAAAATTGTTAGTTGGGGAGAGCTCTTGATGAGAAAGCAGAGCAATAGTCGCAATGTCCACGACTCATGGAATTTCCTATGGTAATAAAAAAGAAAAAAAACCTCACTCGTTCTCTTAAATTTATGCAAAATTTATCACAAGCTACTTTGTGCCTGAGTAAAGGATGGCAAAATCCTTTACAAAGTATTACCTTGTAATGTTTGTATTGTTAGTAATATTGGATTGTTGTTCAGAGAGAACAAATATGATGAGGTTTCATAAGAAGTTCAAAACTATTTATGATATTATTTGCTAAGAAGAACATTTCTATCAAATGTAAAAAAAATTTGTGAATTAACTAATCAAAATTAAAAGCAGCAAAGTTAAGGTGAGGGGAGACAACTATTCATTACAATATCATTAATCCTTGTTGTGTAGCAAATTACAGCCTTTCTATTGAGCAGAGGTCCGCTACATTGAAACTGTCCTTCCAACACTGGTACATCTTTCTTAGCTTTTGTAGTACAGCTTTTGTGCAGCTCATTACAAGAAAGAGAAGACAACAACTCAGACTGATGAAGCAGCAGCTATGGTTGTAGCTGAAAGACTGATATGTTATTACTATCGTAGTTAGCTACAATTAGTCTGTCTCCAGAGATGTCCATGTCAAACACCTTACCACTCTTAATAGCGCTGTCTGTCAGCTCTGAGACTACCTCACCTACAGTATAATAAGTATTATCAACAGTTATATCATATTCAGGATTTCAACTCTCTTTACAACAATTTATTTTAATTTGTCTAAAGGGGTACACTGTATCATCAATAATATACAGCCCTCTAAGGATAGCCGACGGCTATCATAAAGGCGGGGTTTAATGATGGAGCCCTGTTAGGATTGTGCTAGCCTGGGTTTCAGAGCAAGCACAACTCTCGCGGGGCGGTCGTGTTGCCTTGTTAGGTTTTGGAAAACACGACTCACTGTTATCGTTTCATTAACTTATTCAGTCAGTAGACCCCGCGGTTCACAATAGCAAACCTTGAATTTCTACAATGTAGGAGTGATACCTAAACAAAATAATGGAACCATGCAAAATAAAACATTTCAAATTACCTACTTATAGTAATTTTAAAAATGTTAAAGGTCATAGTATACGCTTATAGTTGAATATAATTTACACGAAATTACCCGAACAACGGCCTTTGTTCCTAGCTTTTGATTAATATTTTGCCACCCCTAATATATAATGACAAAGTCTTTCATCGTTGTCACATTTTTTTTATCTGGCCAATAAAATGGGACAGCAGGCAAAGCTGTACAGTGTAGTTTTCATACTCAAAACCTAAATACAAAACCGAATTTGGGCTATTTTACGATTGCGACTATTAATATCACGAATGCTTGCGAATGGCAACGGACTGATCATAATGGTGACAATATTGGGACACTATATTTATTTGACAACAAAATGAATTCAACAGATAAGTAGAATAACCACTATAGTTCATAATATTTGTAAATTTACCAGGGGCTTTATTCAGCATATTTGTTTGCTTGGGTGCCGTGTTTGGGTTCATCCCGACAGAGCTTCATCATTAAACCCCGCCCATATGAGAGCCGTCGGCTATCCTTTGGGGCTGTATATTATTGGTATCATTCAGTTACTCAGCAAAATATTTAACTTTAGATTTATCCCACCCTCCCATAAATCATCCATCACTAATCTGCCATAAAACTATATTACCTCAAATTAGTGGAACGTGTTTTGGCAGACTGCATGGAACTGTTTGTTGTAAAATTATAATTAAATTTGTTAGGCTACAGCACTGTTCCTTGCAGTAGAAAAAAACTTTGACGGGTTTTCATTCACTAAAGTTTTGGTTTTTTTGGAGAAAACAATATTCAGTTGTATTCATGGCAAGCTTCATACTTGAACCTTAAAGGCTGTACTTTAAAGGCCTGTCATACATAATAAAAGGAGACTGAGTACCAGCTGACTGGGTAATGAAAATGATGAAGACATTTTGTACCTAATATTATATTATCTCCTACAGTCATAGAAATGTTGGCATGATGCCAAATACTAGCTATGAGAAAGAGTCAATAGCAGATTGAAGATATCATCGAGATAGAAATTACATTGTACATGTATCGGTGTGATCTGCAGTTCAAGGCTCACAGTCAAAGGCTAATAAGCAATTATATGAGGTACAGTCAATAAGTAATGGGAGTTGGTTTATAAAAAGAGTTTATATTATAAATAGAAGCCTATATTATTTTATGTTTATTTCAACAAGCTGACAGACAAAGTGCGATTGTCTGAAAATCAAATTAAATTTTACAAGTCTATAGCAAGTAGACTATCAGAGCTCTCTATTAATATGTATAGTGTTTAATTTCACTATGATAAGTAGTCAGGGTAACATTATATGGGTTCACATCAACACTATGTATCTACTAGTATATCTATCAATTACTAGATTGTACAGCAAATTTGTCAGCACAACTGCTCACACATATTCTGTATATCATTTATAAGTAAACCAACCGGTTGAGCTATTCAGAATTCTCACAGTGATGCTGTTGGATGCTGCCACCAGGATATATTTCTCTCCATAACATGCTACTCCTAGTGGATGAGGCACATCTTTACAAGTCCAAAGCAGCTGACCTTGAGTGATGTCTATCAAGCTGACATGAGATGAGTCATGGCTAGACACAACAACCTTGTCTGATCCTGAAACACAGAGTGAGACCCAATCATTTTGACTAAGCTGAGGACAAGAAATGTCTTTGCGTTTATTCCCTGTCAGTGAGTAAATAATGAGAAGCTTGTTCTTTCTGTCTGGAGCAACTACGTTATCACATGTGATGGCTAGTCCGGTGGTACATGTGCAAGAGTCAATGTGAGTCCAGGAAGTGACTTGCTTTCCCTGCTCGTCATGTACATAGATGGTCCAAGGATTACCACACACTGCTGTATATAGTCTGTTCTTGTAGACCTCCATTGCTTTAGGGTAGCCATTGAATGTAATGAAAGAGCCTTTTACTTGGTAGTTGTCAATAGTAGCTACTACTTTATTATACATTCCAGTAAATATTTGAGTGTTCCAGACTCTTGTTGAATAAGGACCTGATGGTAAAGAGACTATGTGAAGGAGTTTGTAGGACTTTGGAAAATGTTTAGGAGGTTGAAGCTTCAGCTGCTCATAAATTAGAAACCCATCAGTGGAGACAACTTCTAGCATTATCTCACTACCTCCACCTGTAAGTATTTAAGTATAAATAGAAGCACAAATAACTTATTTCAAAAAGTTATTGTAATGTGGATGAAATTGTTAAACAATAACGATAGGATATTTAGTTTCAAATATGCTTGCCAACAATAAATCCATAAAACTTGTATTTAGTTTGCAGTCTGAATACTGAAAGTAAGGACATAATTTTAGATTTTTGGCTGGTTGATTATGCATAGTTCAGGGCAACTAAAAATTTGTTGAGATTTTATGGGTGCTTCAAGATGTTTTAATTAAAACCTGTTCTTTAGATTCTTCATTTGGTTTCTTTTTTAAAGTTGTTCACTGTTTGATCAACAGAGTTATGCATATGAGTCTGTCATAGCACAATATGCCAATAATACATTTAACACTGACTAGGAGGTATTTCATAGCAGTGCTGTAATTGTCTCAAACAGTTACTATGAAAATATGTTTTAAAAGGGTAATAACACTTTCATTGCAATATTTTTATACTATTATTATACGGTGTGTGCATATGAAGGAATTTCAACCTCATTCAGTCAGCTGTAAGTTTAATGTGAAATAGTATGTGCAACACAGGCACAAAAATAATTTTCTGGATTAAAATTATTTGCAGTATCCACCTTCATGTGACCTAATTACATGACACAGATCTATACTATTCGTTATGCGAGTTTAACGAAACTCATCTCCAAGGTACGCTTACAAATTTATTACATTAAACACATGATAGTTGCAATATTAAAATAAAATATGCATGTGGTTGATAAATTTTATGTTTTATAAAGTCAGCTGTTTAAATTCATCTCCAATTGAAGTATTGATATAAATATATAAAATAATTCTGCTCTTAAAAGCTGCATTGTTTTAAGGTTTTCACAAACTTTTTTTGCAGGTTAAGTCCCATAAATTCCCCTAGTCGAGCAACAACGGCACTTATCAATAAATTTGATTTAGTATGTTATGGCATATCTCCAAGCTGGACACGTGTAGACTCATAGTAGTCATTAGGTTCTGTTATGATAAAATCACAAAAAATTACAGTCAAACATGGATAACTCGCCTACAGATAGCTCGAACACATGGTTAACTCAAACGGTTTCTTTGGTCCGTTCCCACTTAATGATAAATTGCTATAGATAACGCGAACTCAACACTGTTAACTCGAACTGTTTTTTGCCCAATGACTACCGAAACGGTTGTTATCGCTTTAGAAAATCACTTTAGTTCAAGCAATAGAGGTAAACCTCGACTTTTCGTAATTCATAAGCGTCATTATTACCACCATCGGCAAAATATTTTTGTCAACAATTTTTCTAAAGGTTTGGTGAAATATGATTTATACCAAACATCCTCTTAGCAATCGCCCTTCGGAAGCAAAGAAAGTGGTATTCGTTAAGAGCAACACTCCGAGGCAGTTCAATTAGAAGTTTTACGAGGTTTTGCGGTACGTTATATATCACTCTATCACTCACGCTTTTTGAATGGATACTTATTGAACGTACATGTATTCTGTGTCTAGGTAAAACGATGAATAGTTTTTCGACGTTGATTCCGTGTTGAATCAACGTTGGAATGTTGAATGTTTAAAACGTCTCAAAAATTGTTGTAGTTAAACGTATACGTTGTCTTAGCTAAAAAAACTATTCATTGTTTGACCTAAACACAGAATACTTGTGTACATTCAATAAGTATCCATTCAAAAAGTGTGAGTGATATACAATGTACCGTAAAACCTCGCAAAACTTCTAATTGAACCGCCTTGGAGTGTTGCTTTTAACGAATCCCAGGTAAAGTGAGGTAATCTTTGATTAATAACTTGAACGCTTTAATAATTCAAACACTTTCGCTCGGTCCCGTGAAGTTCGAGTTATCCATGTTTGACTGTACTTACATTTTATTCAGTAGAAAAAAGTATAAAAAATGCTCAAGGAAAGCTGGGCCAGCAGGTGGGATAAAGTTGTGGGCTGAGTGAGAGGAAAATAATTGGAGCCATGACAGCTTGTCACCATCAAAGTCAGAGAAATTTTTTCAACCATTACAGGCTAAGGTATAATTAAATTTCCTCAGCCGCTGTTCCACTAGCAGTTATAACACTAGTATTCTGTTTATTGGGCTTCTATATAGTGGCAATTGTCGTTTATTCACAACATCATAACTTGCAAATACCTCATTATCAACATCTGAGCTCTCCCTCAGATAATCTTTTCAAACTTTTCAAGATGTGGGTGCATCAAAAAGGTTAATTTGTTGAAATTAAAACCAATAAAAGGCTAAAACATCATCGAGAATTTGATGTCATTTTTGTCTTTGTAGACTAATTTTGTGCAGAGATATATGTTTGAATGAGAGATATACGTTTGAATGAGGCCATTTTTTAGAAAGCTGAGATTCCAGCGGGTGCTTCATTTGTGACGTAACGAGGGATACCTGTGACAAGAGCCCACGAGCGATAAATATAAGATCTCTTCGTTAGCCAATCATCAGGAAGAAATTTTTATATATGCCATATTAAATGTTATCCTTCGTAAAACAAGTTGTTTGTGATGTAGAAGATTCTCGTTGTTAGGGAGATGACCCTATTACTAGTTAGTTTTGCACATCAACTACTAGTAGGTTACTAGTACATG
Source organism: Watersipora subatra (assembly GCF_963576615.1). Taxonomy (NCBI): domain Eukaryota; kingdom Metazoa; phylum Bryozoa; class Gymnolaemata; order Cheilostomatida; family Watersiporidae; genus Watersipora; species Watersipora subatra. The sequence continues at coordinate 13,396,618 of NC_088712.1, forward strand.
CATCGACATATTTATTCTACATTAATCATCAGACATGTGGACAGGTTATGGTTAGAGACAACAAGTGTCAGCAGCGTTATTCTGCAGAGGAAGATAGGAGAATGGAGGTGAATCTATTGTTAACTTTGACTATCCTATATATATGTATATTCTAGGCTAACGGTAATAGCGTTAGTAGTCATGAATACATCTACTAATAAGTGAAGTTATAACTTTTTGCTATCACGAATCATTGTTGCATAAACTTTTTAATTGTTTCACAACTTTGTATCATTTCACCTAGCTATAGCATTTTCCTTGGCATTTTTAGCTAGTAATTTAGATTTATGATTAGAATTCACGTTCAGTGTGTAAAAAGTAAGAAAAATCGATTGATCAATGCTCACCTTCAACTCTCAGAACAAAGCTTCCGATTGTTGGCTCGGCTTATTTATGCCTTTGTTGAACATTTATTTGTTTGGAAAATTACACTCCCAATCTATCAAACACTCAAATTGAAAGATTTTGGTAGATACGCGTTAGAACGACATATATATATATATATATATATATATATATATATATATATATATATATATATGAATGACATTTATTAATCTATTTTTCATGTTGTAGGATGCTTATGTTTACAGCAGGCCCATATTCCCTGGGGCGGCTGGCCGGCTGAGCCGCCCCAACTTTTTAGGAACTTTCTGCGGCTATGTACAGTCAAACTCGGATAACTCGCTTTCGGATAAATTGTAACATTTCATCTCAAACACAAGGTTAACTCAAACGGATTTGTTTGGTCCGTTCCCACGCAATGATAAATTGCTTCAGATAACTCGACCTCAACATCATTTATTCGAAAAGCTATTTGCCCAATGGCTATGGAGACGGTTTTTATCGCTGTAGACTATCACTTTATTCCATAGACCTATTAACTATACTAGACTGGGCAACCCAATGCATCACGGCTCAGCATTGCGTCCTGCTTAAATAGCCACATTCTTCAGGATGTAACATCAACGCTTAGTTCACTCGCAGCTGGTCAGGCAAGCAGTCATCATTGTTTACATTGAAAGAATGGCAGAGACAGCTTTGTTGCTACATGTAATTTGACATAACTACTAAAGTACACAAGATATTGGTTTAAAATTTTAGATGCAAAGCTTATACACTATGCATTTCCTGCTCTGAAAAATTGTAAAAATAAAGTTGAATATTTCATATGTAAAGTGCCAGTAAAAATGTATATTGATCGATTCAAAAAATATTGCAAAATTATCAATGTTGCCCTATACTATGGGCTAACATGTCAGATAACTAGGTGTAAAAACTGATTTCAAATGCATACACACTGGTAAATGGCACACTGATCACTGTCTGCCATGAATATAAATGTTGGGTCTTAGGTGTTATGCAAACAGCATCAGAAAATAGGTTTATGTTCACTTTGTCGCTTTGTTCACTTTGCCTAGTCCAGGCCATAGTTTTAAGTAGGAAGCCATTGAGAGTGGAGCAACTACCAGCACTGGAAATGATTTGAAGGTAAATTTTACTCCAATTGTTTTCAAGTGTGGTTGTGAGAGGTACCTAGATATGATAAACAAGAAATCTTGCAGGTTTTTCTGAGATATGCATACAAATAATAGTTTTTTTCAAAATTTTTTCTTAGAGTTCATTGCTGGCACTAATATTTGAAAAGTTGCTTCGCACAAAGTGGTGTCAACCCCGGAGTAGATGAAGTGCTGCCCATTTCATGAAGTTTTTCATCACCATGGCAGGTGGACATAGGCTAGTAAATGAGTATGGTGATGGCTGTGCTATATTTAGAAGTGTAGCTTGACCTAACGAAAAGATTTTTACTTTATGATGGTTGCATAAGATTGCAATTATTTACTGATTATTTTGCAGGACAAGAATAAAAATTTTTGCGGTGCATTTGGTTGTTCTAATACTCCAGCAAAAGACAGTTAACTCTGTTCCCACGCCTTTCCATCAGAAGAAAAACACCTAGACTTACGTAACATATAGTTAATAGTTATAACTTTTATAGTATATAACTTTTTATAATAATATTAGCATATGATATTTATTTAGCAGGCTATGTGGTACGGAACTTAAAACTCAACTGCAACGACTGCACCAGCTTTATAGCCTCCTGTCCAGATTTACGCACCAGGGATGATGCGATGCTAATCAGTGTAAAAATAGAGGTGGTCGGTTTACACCTCATTCTGTCATCACAAAGATATGTCCAGGCTCAGAACAGATCATACGGCAGTGTGTCGATTTACAAGGAATCACTGCAGACATACACAAGCTCGTAGTCACAAAGACTCTTTTATTGGTTTTACAAAGCAATTTGCATCAGGAGTTTCCACGCTCAATTCACAGCGCAGTGTTATTTAAAACTATCACATCCAGATATGTCAGAATTAGAATTTACCATGAGGCTGCAAAGGTAGCAGCTAACAAAAGTAATCTTAGATCAAAGCTCAGCCGACTGGTCGTCATTAGTCATGTGTAGCCTGTCACAATATGTCTAGAAAATTGCACCATTTGTAATTTGTTTTCTACGATTTTTCCGATACCGTTTGCATAACACCTAAGACCCAACATTTATGTTCATGGCAGACTGCGATCAGTGTGTCATTTACCAGTGTGTATGCATTTGAAATCAGTTTGTACACCTAGCTATCTGACATGTTAGCCCATAGCATAGGGCAACATTGATAATTTTGCAATACTTTTTGAATAGATCAATATACATTTTTACTCGCACTTTACATATGAAATATTCAACTTTATGTTTACAAATTTGCAGGGCAGGAAATGCATAGTATATAAGCTTTGCATCTAAAATCTTAAACCAATATCTTGTGTACTTTAGTAGTTATGTCAAATTACATGTAGCGACAAAGCTGTCTCTGCCATTCTTTCAATGTAAACAATGACTCACTTGCCTGACCAGCTGCGAGTGAACAAAGCGTTGACGTTACGACGTGAGGAACGCGGCTATTTATGTAGGACACTGTGGCTTCGCATTGCCCAGTCTAGTATAGTTAATAGGTCTATGCTTTATTTCAAGCCAAAGAGACAAACATCAACTTTTAGTAGTTCTTAGGGGTCATTATTATCATCATCAGTGGCAAAATATTCTTGTTAACGACTTTTATAAAGGTTTGCAAAATATCAAATTTTACCAAACATCTGCTTGGCCATGGCCCATCGAAAACGTGGAAACCTTCGAATAAACTTAAAATAAAATCGGTAAAATTGATATTTGTTAAAACGCCAAAAAGAAAAAGATGTCTTTTTTCTGAACGTTTTAATTGCGGTCAAGTTTTGCCTATTTTAATTTTAAAATGTTTCGTCAGACACATCACCTAAAACAAAATAAATCTCAAAAAATAGAAAAATTCAGATACTTTCCAATAAAAAACTTCACATGAGAGGCCTGGCTAAGGCCCTGCATAAGAGAAACCTGTTGGGGGCTCACACCGCCCTCCTCAACACCCCCAGGTGTTCATAACTAGTCGCCTAACATTAGCCGCCCCAACTTGCAACCAGTGAATACTGGCCAGATTTACAGCTTCACTAGCGGAGCAGTCGTGTTGGTCTGGAAACTGCCATAAACGTGAAAGAAAGACATGAATGTGTGCTGTACAAACCATAGCATTTTTTGTTTGAGTTTGCTGCGGTAGATTAATTTGTTCTATTATATGAACTGAAACTATATGAATGGCCGCAACTTGGAGGGATGTTTTTAATAAAAACTTTGTGATGCGATAAAAATCTCTAGGCTGATAAAAAAGTATATACATGTAATAAAATATTATTGTTGAATACAATGCAAAACATGATTTGCACAACATATTGAATACATTAAAGCCCTGTTATCATTTGCGTTAAAATCTTTTCTAATAGATGGATTTATGCAGTGTAATCAGAGCTGTTTTGACAGATGGTTTTGAATAGCTCTATTCAATTTCAACAGACCAAATATTAAGTTCAAAAGATTTTGTGCTCCACCTTACTAAGTGAAAACAGCTGAGTCCACAAACCGCCAACCATGCAGGCGCAAGAATGGTTTTATTAACCCTTTGTCAGAATTGGTTGGTTAATTGATTTCAACGAACTTGATGTTGTTTTGCGTTCACTATTTCAGTCAACTCATAGAACCATTGGTTTTGTACTTGAATTAACTAATTGAGTGGAACCAGTAAAAATTTTCGACAAATTGACACTAATAACGACTAGATAACATAAACTATACATGACTATTTAGGATGCAGTTGGTTTCGCCATATAGTTGAACATATTACTTCCAAAGATGGTGGAGTGCCTATTTTATTAAGTAGCTAGTTTCTGGTGTGCGTGTAGCAACTGAGAACTCAACTGATACAAAGGTTGTGATAAAATAAGCTAACTCGACAACCTAATTACAGTAGACCGGTAGAATTGGTAGTCAGTACTCAAATGTTTACACAGCATTTAGAGAAAGCTAATATGACAAGTTTTTAATATTCCTTTTTTGAGGCGTGTGAGACATTCATAATAATGTATCTCTAGCTAAATTTAAAATTTTATTCTAGCCAACAAGAGCAAATCCAAAATATAATTGATGCCAATAGAGCTGCGTAGGACTAGACGTTTATCTCAATAGCCGATGTGAATATGAGAGATAGAGACAGGTTGTATCACTCGTTACATCAGTTTGGGCAAGTGAGGGCATGTTTTTTGGCCTGAGCATTCTTACCGCGATCAAATTTTTTCGATTTCAATCTTCAAATATCTTGACAATGAGATCGCCTAACACAACAAACAACATTAACTGATAGACAAAAATACTTTCTTTTAAAATCAACTCAAATTTGATGCAACAACATCTTTAATCATCAATAAATCGCTTAAGAAATAAATAGAGGGTTTGAAAACATTTTATATGTACTTTTTGTGTTAAATGGGTGAGCGTCTCATCAATATCCACGAAAAACGACATAAAATATGTTTGCCCATGGAACCAATAAAATATTTTTATGTCCTTTTCCAACAGCAAAATGGTTCAAAAGGTAATTATACGCTAAACAAATTCTTTAGAAAACTATTTATTACAAATTTGCTATAAAAGATTATGTAACCCAATTAAAATATAATATATGAAATATATATAAAGTTCTTACATTTGGTTGTTGAAATAACCTGGTTACAAAATGTTTTGTAGTCTTTAACTTTTTCGCTTTCAAATCAATTTTTTTACCGGGACATAAATCCATATTCAGTAAAACCTAATACTTGACAAATACACGTATAGATCGCCATGACTTTTAAACTCCAATATAGAAAACCTATTTAGTACCAAAATATTTGTTATAAAATTTTACATTAGGTAATGCCTTAGAAAACACTCTGTGTTTTAAGTTGACCTCAGACACTTTTCAACCATTTTGAAAAAGAAACCGAGGATGTCTACGTCGGATGAATTATCAATATTATTACAGCGTATCACATTATTATTATTGATGAATATAAAAGAATCAATCTCAGTAGTACCATTGTTCAATAAATATTAAACAGTCTGTAAATATAAAATTATTGAAACTTTGTTGCGCTAATGTATCTGACATGGCTGGTCATTCCTAAGAAATTGTGATAAAAAAATATTTTGTGCAAAACGAAACTGCACTCATGATGACTTGGAAACCTATTTTATTGGCTCATGAAATAAGGCAGATAATCAGGCAGATAATCGTTTTCCTTTGTTTGAGTACAAATAAATAGTGCAATAAAAAGTTTGGTAAAACTTCATCATGTGGCTTCCTTTAGCACATTCATTTAGCACAACAGATAGCTATATGGGACAGCCTTGCTGTCGCGTATAGCTGATGTACTGATGCAACTCAGATTAGCCTAGGAGTTAAACCATTGCTGACCATTCCAATTTTTACTAACAATTTCGTTATTCCACTTTGTATGGCAGTTTTACAGTCTAGGTTTACAGGCTGCTAATCATGGAGAATGATAAAAACAAGGACCGACAATGCACTAAACTTTGCAGAAAAGAATATTATTGTTTGATTATACAAAACATTTTCTTTACAAGCTCACCCATGAGCTATGAATTGCGGAAAAGGTTTCTGTTCGTATTATTTCTACTCACAAATCAAATGTTGATAAAAAAACCACAGATGAATATTACGGGCTGCCTACATGTATGTATTTCCAAACCAAGGTCAATAGCTGGATGTAGTTGGGAAGATGTTTGCCAAATAGTGAATCCGGCAAAATACAGGGCACACAGTTTTTGGAACCAAAATGTCTGCCATAAAATGGAATATCCTTAATTTGAAATCATAGCTTTTTATAGCAAGTATACAGTCTGTTAGAATGACCAATAAATAGCTGCCAAAGGTGTACTTTGACAAGTCTGTGTCACATATGTTTCAGTTGTTAGTTAGCCATTCCCCAGTTTAAATATTATATAGATTAATCCACAGGGCATTTTAAAGGTAATGTTGTTTTTACAAAAGCGAATAGCTCAAAGTTAGTGTGAATATTTGACTGATGTCTCAAAGCAGCTGCATACTTTCAAAGATTTCAAGTGTATGGAACATATTCTATAAGTCAGCTTTTCGCATCGAGTTATTTAAATATTGAGAATATATATTGCTTTAGAATGGACCTCAGCAAACTTTCTGCTGGTAAAATGACTAGATTGCATTTTTTTCGGAGTGATAAAACTCTAAGTTGGAAGGTCAGCTATTTTACTGAGTGGATGTAAACTTATTATAGTAAGTGGCCTAAACTAAGAAGATAATTCCTTGTGATTCTAATTGTGGTTCATCTACAGAGCATCAAGACAATTATGATGATTCTCAGTAGACTTACTTTTCTCTCTAACTTTGCTGACTGAAGGTACTTGTACTGATGGCATGATTTCATCAATCAGCCTTTGTATTTCATTCTTTGTGTCCCTGTAGCTAGAGACTATATCACACTACAATGACAATATGGAACCGTTAGACTTCAGGCAAAAGAGACTGAGGCAACAAACCACGTGAGATTTACCAATTGGATACAATTCAAATTATCTGCATAATTATTATGCATTTGACAAGCTGCAGTTGAAATGGCACACTTAATCTGTGTGCATGTCTGTGTGTGTGGTTGTGTGTGTGTGCGCGTGTGTGTGTAAGTTTATGTGGATAGCTGTGTGAGAGGGTAAGTGTGTGTTGGAATTTGTGTTGCTAAAACTTTCAGTATACTGACTGCTCACATTCCATAAGCAACCAGAGCGCATAACAATGCAACATGAAACTGTGTAGGAAACACCTTGACTAATTCACAATTTATCATCATAGCTATTGAAGGTCAAAACTGCATTATAATTATTAAGGCTTTCTAAATTCAATAGCTGTAAAGATTGTTTCATTGAGCCAAGACCAATATTTGATTACCTATCAAGGTTACAACAATGTGAGATTCAATGAGCAAAGACAATAATGACTTTAATAAACTGCCGTTTAGACTAGATAATAGTGTTTTGAGAACAATTTAACTACCGGACTTGGCTATCACTGCCAATAAATACAACACCTAACATCTACCATGTTTTCCTTAGTCGCATGACAATGTTTGCCAACTTCTATAAAAATTGGAAATTGGAAAAGCGAAGGGCTGTAACAATATTTTCAATGCTGATACGGGCAGTAGAGCTGAAATCCATTACAGACTGCTAATATTTCATGGGAGTAAATGTATAAACAGAATAAATGTCTACAGATGCACAAAAATGCTGTGATACAAAAGTTGAAACTTTAGTCGAAGGACTGTTGAATTTCAGTAGAAGATCTGAGAGACATGTTGTTGCCTCTCATATCTTCCACTGATAATATTTTGGGTTATGAATGGCTTTAAATTTGCATGCTTTAATCTGTTTCTGTCAAGAACAGTACATGCTGCGATGTGCAATACCAATTTCATTGATGTCAGGATCACAAGGAGAAAAATGTTATCAACTGGCGCCATTCTCCGGCATGACAGTTCAAACCACATTTCCAAAATCATTTCAGAAAAGTTCACAAGTGCTAACCAGGAGTCTCTCTGACATTAAGCTGCGAAATTCACTTCTAGTGGCTATCTTCTGGTTTTGTCACATATGGAGGCTTTACGTGGAAATCACGTTTCTAATATTGAAGACAAATAGCAGAGCATGCGCAAAACTCGCAGCGCAGTACACCAGGCACCTTATATTCTGGTCGCATCAAAAAGCTAGTAGATCATTGAAACAAGCTTATTGAGATGCAAGCAGCATATGTTGATAAATGACATTCGCTACAATGTTTTGTGATTCAAATAGAACCTTCCAGATTAACAAGTGTCTTTACTTATTAAATCGCCCTTACCTGATGAGCATGCTTGGCTCTAGACTTAGTTTTGCGCATGATATTTCTTATCTGACTCCATTTCTTTAGTATTTCATCTTCGAGAAAGTCTGTGATGAGAGTTTTTGTTCTTAGTCGATCTTCCGTATATTTATCCTCCAGCTGTTGGTACTCAGATTCCAAAGCTTTGATCTTCAACAAGTTAAACTATCTGGTGACAATATTCGTCTTGAAAGCGCTAGTACTGCTACATGTATATGCAAGAGCATTCTACTAACTTTCAAAATTTGTAATATTTTATCAAATCATTAATTTGGTTCATGTATAACCTCAGAAGGTAAGCTATTATGCAGTTTAGTTTTATGTTTCATATTATTATAAAATAACGTTGAAAATTTGGAGTACAGAAAGACTACTTGCGATAGGGGTACATGTAGTATGCATCTTAGCAATGAACCTTTGAATTGTAAAACAACAATAATCTTATAGGTATCACGCTGATGCACAATTACATTTATACAACCTCTGTCATGTATTTCACTATAAAACATATAGTCAAATACATTTTTCCAATACAAATTTATCCAGCGCCCAACTGACCTCCCATCCAGTCATACACACAGAGCTTATAAAAATGATTCCTTTGCAAAAAAATAAACAGGAAAAGATTTACAACAAGAAATTTACAACAAGTTCAGAAGCCTTTAGAACTTGTATTGGGATCTAAGTTGATAATCATTCGTGTTAACTTTTATATATAGCGTTATTATCTAATGTTATAAGGATTATTATGAAAAGATATTGAGAATCGTTCAAAAGTTTAAGCATTTTAACCCTTTCACGGCCATCCATGTACAAATTTAGCTATTTGCCTTCTGCCAGCCATTTTACCGAAAATTGCCGAGTGCGCTTCGGCTTATTTATACCTTTTTTTAGACTCAGCCTCTATCTAGAACCATTTTATTATATATTTTATTTTGCCAACATGTTAATAAATGGCACTATGTTAAAAAATTCAATGTGTCAAAATTTGTGCGTTGCTAAAGCTACAATTGCAACCAAGCTAAAAAGTTTCTCTACAATGTTCCTTGCTCTTACAAAACTATTATTTTCACCACCATCAGAGTCTGCGCTACTACAATTAATTATTTGTGCAATCACGAAAATCTCAATCTGAATTGGCTATAATGTCATCAACATAACTAATTACCTGTTTTCTGACTCGGAGCTACTTAAAAAAGTCATCATAACACTAAATAATTTGATACCACAAAAAATGTTTGTTTCTAAGTTGGAAACTCCCGAACAAAAATATAAAATTGTATGATTTTTTTAGTCAAAATTTGTAGAGAAATCTTTAAACAACACAGTCAATATCCTAGAAGCTCTAAAAATCGTTGATTATGTTGTCAACAAATAATAAAATTACATTACAAATTGCTAGGAAAGCCGCAAAAGTGTGCTGACGGCAGTCGACCATAGAATACGCATAAATACACCTCTGACAATAAAAGGGTTAATTAAGATTATCTTGTAAACTAATAGGATCTTAAATGAAGAAATGCTAGATAAAACAGTGGTCAATGTCTTTACAACCTGTGCATCCCTTTTATGCTGAATTTTTTGCATTGTCTCAGCTGTTTCCTTGTCATACTCAGCAAGTGTTTGGGAGGTAAACTTAAAAATTTTTTCCAAACCCTCTTCCTTCTCAATCATCCCTTTCTTTAGCTTGTTTATCTTATCATTAAGTTGGGCAACAAGCTCTTTCAAAGACATCAGCTGATGAGTCTCTCCTGGAAAAATTCAAAGTTCACATTCAAACTTGTACAAATCTTATAATTGACAGAACATATAGGTGAATGTTACTCAACGTTTTCTGATTTAAAATTGCAGGTTTTGAAAGAGACCAAAACAAGACAACAGTTAGTAATATTAATTCTTTATAAGTTTAAATTTAAAAGCGGCTAGCATAAAAACGTACCAGTTATAATTATTATTATATCCTTGATGTCTAGGTAACACTTTTAATAAAATGTTTGTGTGATTATTAAATGAGAGAAAAAGTTTTAGTAAAATTATTATATCTACTAAAAAGATTACAATCCGTTGAAACAATTTTATTGGGGATCCTTCACTAATCTAGTAATCAAAAAGGTATAATAACGGTACCAAACCAGAGTTATCTTGGTAAAACTATTTACATACATATAAAAGCTCGTTGCTTTGTATTACTTATAAAAGTTACTCTAAGTTTTTTATTAATCTAACCAGGACAGCAAGTTTATGAGGTGAATTATTTAATTCAAACAAATGATAATTTTAGAATTTTAACAATTAGTTTGTATTTTACATTGTGCTCCAATTAGCCAGATTCTCCTTATAGTCTATGCACAATAATTCTATCATCGTTACCGCTTACCGTCATCACAAAACTTGGCTTTGCCAACGCATTCAATGCAGATCAGCTTCAGACATTTATCACATCCCAAACTAATTAGCTTGTCAGCATGATCGGCACAGACTCTGCTTTGCTGACTCTTCAGTAGCTCATACTGTTCCATGTTTATAGTTGGATGAACTTTTCCAATCTCTTCATGGTACTCTTGATGAAACTAAAATATAGATAGTTCAAACCGAATGCCGAAAATGTAAGAATACAGTAAAATGGAGCGTTCAAAGTTCACTTGGAAGTGCAATGAGAAAGATAGCTAATAAGTTTCAGAGTTATTTCAGGCAACCAACAACACATTTTGCACAATAAATTATACTTGTATTAAATCAGCCCATTTCTAGAGTTATCACAACACACTTCACTGCCTATTTCAGAGTGGTTGCACTGAAGTTTGTTGTAGTTTCCTATACAAAGCATTAAAAATAGATTACCTTAACCAAATATATAAATTTTCAACCAAATTGACATATTTTACTAACTAAGTTCATTTAATAACTTTTCCTAACTTTTTTGGTACTGATATTTAATGGAGTATACAATCAAAAGATTAATAAAACAGTTGCTTATCAATTGATAATTGATAAAATATATTTAGAATTTCCAGAGTAAATAGGGATGTTTGTTCATAAACAAGTGCAAAAAACATGAACAGTATTTGTTTCACCATTAGATTCTTAAATTGGCAGGAAACTTATGAGTCTGAAACTACAGTTTAAAACCATTTCACAGCTCAAGCAAAACTGGTAGCTGAAATTATTGAAATTGTGATGATGATGAAGTAGGTCATGCTCATTAGTTCTAGCAAAAATAGCAGCAGTACTAATAGCATGAATGAGCAGACTTGTTTAATGCAACATTTAGCTCAAACCTTAAAAATTTTGAATGAACTGTGGCACAAAAAATTTTTCTATAGTTCATCAGTTACAACAGGCGAAGAAAACCTGAACTGAAATTTATGACATAAATTGCAAGCATATTTTGTCCATTCAACATATAAAAACCATAGCTTGATCAGCACGCCTGAAGCAATAAAATATAACAAGCATTACTGAATAAACACCTGCAAATGATATTCATTTCAGACGACCATATTCAGCAAAAAAAACTGTGAATTACGAATGCAATTATGAAAGGTCATCTAAAAAGCTCAGATTTTTTAAAAAACTCATATACTTGTAGGTAGTTGGAAATATGTTTTTGTTGATCCAGCTATCAGTATTCAAAAACTTTCATGAACAAAAAGTCATATTGAGACAGAATTTTAATATTTCCTCAAAGCCTGACGTTGAAATTTTAAACCAAAAAATATTCAATCAAAAATACATACCTCATGATGCTTTACACAGTAAATTGTATCACACAGGGGACAATAGGAAAATGCTTGCTCGTTATCTTTTCCCTTCTTTGCACAGAGATCACATGACTTTAGATTATCCTTGGCTATATCGTACACTGGCAGCTCTTTAGGTGGTACCTCACAGACTTGACTGTTACAAAATTAACAAATATTTATGTTCATGTTCAAAACGGTTCCTTCAAATGAGTTTACCGTGCATATTTCCACTTTTTTAAAATCATCGAGAAGTTTATTGATAGAAATACAATTTAGTTAAGAATGGGAATCACTAACCTACTATGTTGCTTAGTATTACTGAATTTAGTTTTACAATATGCTAAACCATTGTACAGGTACATTTCATACCATAATTCTAAAAAGGGTGTTTTAGGAACCTTTACATAATTTCTAGTTTTCTTGGATAGTTAAAATGGTCACCTATATATAAACACATATATTTATTTTTGTTTCTTTGTGTATATATGTCTTCTGTACATACATGTATTAATTGACCGACCCATGCTGGGCCTAAATATGCACAGCGCTGGCCTTTTCTAGCTCAGGGCATAGCGGCTCTTTTTTCCAGGTAGCCACTAGCCGGCTTTGTTAGGCCGTTGGTCTGACTAAACTGGGCTGTTGTCAGATTAGATCAGACTGTGGTACTGTACTTTCATTCTCAATCTCGATCAAGTCCTCAATCTCTCTGGTGAACAGGTTTAACTGCTTGCCTCTCTGTATGAATGGGTGGAGTTTCTGGCCAGCCGGTAAACTCTATGCTGAGCCACGGCTCTGAGAGGAGCCAATCAGCCGCAATTTGAGGCCATTGGGCTCTAATTTCATCATTGATGACAATTCACATTCTTCCAATAAACAATGTTTTTAAGCCACATACTCTAGGCAATTTGGTAAATCTTCAGTTGTTTTGCCTAGCTCTAGATTGATTGCAATGTCAGTGATGGCCTTAGCAGTAACATGCCAATATTTTCTGTATCCATCTTGATGAAGTTGCAGGGCACTCTTTGGTTGGCAGTCGTCCAATGCCTACCAAGCGGCAGCAGATCAAGATTTTTGGTTCAGAGCTATGTTGATGGGACTCTTTTAGATGAATCATTTTCAGCAGAGGTGAGCTGTGCTTGTCTTCCTTGGCCCACTATTCTTGTTGGCTCCTGTATAAACACTGGCAGTAATTGATGAGAGGGTTCACTGAGCCATTTCTAGATCTGCAATACATCATCGATCTTGGAGGAAATTATTCCACTGGCTATTTTCGATGTGTTACATCAAGTTGTTGTATTAGTCGTAGTCAAAAAACCTGGTCATATGACATATGCTGGAGCTTGCATGGGCACACACAAACAACAGTAGGTTAGAAGACATTGTGCCACCTCTTCCAAAGCCACAGGTCTAACAAGTCTCTTCTCCCTCCAAGTTTGGTGGTAACAGGGTCTCACATACCATTATGTGTGTATAATCTTTTGGGAAGCTCGGCCAGACCAGAGTGCACATTTTGGTCAACTAAAGATTCAAAATATGTGTAGGTAAAACTGCATTAGATAGGCTGTACATTTACAGGCTTGAGCTAGTCTTCTGCAACAACCGAACCAGTAGTTAACATATTGGTTTCCACAGTAATTAGGGCGACACAGGAAGGCAAGACTACTCTGCCGACAAGTTCCTGCTCAAGCTTGTTCAAGTTTTCATGCTGCTCCACCAAACACCACTCTGCTGCCAAATGTGTTCCAACTTGATTTAGCTACTTCTCTGCATACCAGCGCTGAATGTGAGACAAAAAGAAGTTCAGTCTTTTGTGATAAAAACCCGAAATCAATATGTCAGACCGCTGGGGCAGCTCAAAAAAGATTACTTGCTTTTTGCATAGCTTTTGTGTTGACCACCCTTAGGCATAACCGGTTGTTCTAATAATGGTAGTGATTAATCTTTCCACCTAGCATGATTCTTCTGGCTTGTTGTGGTGCTGAAAAGGACCCCGAAATTCTCATGTAAGCCTAGGAGAAAATAAAACTGATCCTCAAAAGCTAGCTGATTTGACATGTCTTTAAATAGTTGTTAAACTTACTTTGTGCTTGGTTCATTCTAAACGTAGCTCAGTTGGTAAATAGATTCATGTGTTAAAGAATGTCGTGCTGCTAGAGTTACATACAGTCCTTATCGAAAACTAATATTTACAAAAGGGCCAACTGTCAAGCCCTCCCCCTGATCTTACAGTCTTGATAGACCATTGCACTAAATATATGGCTAGCATAATTTTAGGCATGCCTAAACTCTAAAGCAACCTAGTATGATGGTCACTCGGGCCCGCTGGTGTTATGTTAAAAAAGACGATGCAGCAGATTTCTCAAGAGATTCTGAATATTCTGAATTGTATAGATATCTAATAAGCTTTCCTTATGTTCTCCTGCGCTCCTAATGACCTGGCCTCAGTCTCTGGCCTACTACAGTGCTGAAGGGAATGTTGGATGGCTTGCTGTAGGAGCTGAATCTCTTGACTTTTCTCAACGCATAGCAATAAATATGTATATGTTGGGCGAGCTACTTTCTTTTCAAGCTTCTAAACTCCAGTTAACCAGAAAATGGTCTTTGTTTCAGCTTCTTTGGCCTTTTTGTAGAGTGTGAATCAACTTTTGCTATGAATTGAACACAAATTTTATTACTCTTCCTGGTAAATGTGGCTCGGTTGAGCACTGATTACGTGGTGGGGCCGCATGTACTTAGCTTGCGGTTTTGTGTTGTCTCTTTGTCTCCCTAACTTGTTGATCGTCCAAACTGAGTCAATGAGTGTAAATTTGAGTGGGTCCTGCTAATTTTTGTGCTTTATTTATGGTTGTACTTGCCAGAGAATGTTTGGCACTTCCTTTGATATTCCTATCACACACACACATACAAACACACACACACACGCGCACACACGCACACACGCACACACACACACATGTGTTGAGCTAAACTCTGAATAGTAGGTTGACGCTCACATTAAATCTTACAGCCGCAGATCTCGCCTAAGCATGAATATGTTTTAGAACTTTTCTATAGCTGAATGTGGCATGCCTTGATACCCTTTTTGTCCTTTTGGGTGTAACAAGTGCTATGTTTCAAAGTTTCATGTTTCAGAGTCACAGTAAGTGGAGGAAGGGGTCTCATTTCACTACCATCCAGTAGTTACAATGTTATTTAGAAACAGCATTTGTAAACATAGCCATGAGAATGTCGTTGTACCGGTCATTAAGGTTTCTGACACACTTTTCATTGTGATGGAATAGGACCGTTAAAGTTCAAAGGGTTAAACTCGATGCCCTGAAAAAACTATTTCGTGGATTATCATCGAGTCTACTAAAAAGTACTAATACGCTACCAAATAAAAATTTATCATGGCTTGCTAAAAGATATATTTGCTTTTCCAGCAATTTATGATAATTAGCAATAAAACTCAATTAAAATCCAAGACTGAACACCATATGCTAAACATTTTCCAGTTATTTACATTTGGATGTCAGAATGTAACGAGTTCCAACAACAAGTTCAAATCTATAGTGGACTCAGAACTGGTTGTTGCTATAATTATGAAGGTTCCACAATAAAAACACTTTTTATCATGCATCTGAGATGCTTCAGGTCTCATACCTTATAAGAACAATTTCAGCAATAAGTTCAATTTGAACTCTGCATTTAGTAAAAATAGATTGTCTGCATGGAAAAAATTCTATCATTCATTTTTTATGCCTCGTTCACTAGAAAATGTAAGTGAATTTCATTCATAATTTGTAAAGCTTGTAAAAATACATCAACCATTTCTGATTGCATGCATAGCACTTATTACTTATTATTGTACACATGACATACGATCACATAAATACTCCAGTGACTGTGACACATTTAGGATTAGCTCTATTTTTCTTAGTAAAACTGGTGACTATATATTTCTTGGTTACAAAATGGTTGTGTGTATGTATCTGCACGGTTTGCGG
Source organism: Watersipora subatra (assembly GCF_963576615.1). Classification (NCBI taxonomy): domain Eukaryota; kingdom Metazoa; phylum Bryozoa; class Gymnolaemata; order Cheilostomatida; family Watersiporidae; genus Watersipora; species Watersipora subatra. The sequence goes on from NC_088712.1 coordinate 13,412,758, forward strand.
TCTGCCATTTTCATTTGTCTTTGTGGGCGTTATATAGTTGTATCTTTGGACCGCACATAATTGTGTGTTTTTCTCTTTTAACTGTTGCATAACTATTATATTGCTCTATGCTGGGTACAGCCAAGTCAGTTCAGTTTCAATAATAAAGTCCATCTATCATATTAACCCATTCACTGCCCTATGCACATTTTTACGACTTTCCCAGCAATTGCAAAGCAAGTTGATTTTATTATTTGTAGACAACATAAGCCGCGATCTTTAGGACTTTTATGACTTAGACAGTATTGTTCGAAGAATTTCTACAAAATTAGCGTAAAACCACAAAGCAATTTAAAGTTTTTGTTGGAGAATTCCAGCTTAAAACAAACCTTTTTCTTTTCGACATTGAAACTATTTAGTGTTATTATGGCTTTCATGAGTATCTCTTGAGTTAGAAAACCAAGAATTAATTATGTTGATGACAAAATAGCCGACTCAGATTATTTTGATTACAAAGATAATTAAAGTAGCAGCACTGACTTTGATGGTGGTAAAAGTAATAGTTTTATAAAAGTAAGTGACATTGTAGAGGATTGTTTTAGTTTTGTAGCAATCATAGCTTTTCACATTCTTTTCTTTTTAACTTCTATTATTATTATGAATCCAACACATTAGCTAGATCAATCAAATTTAGTCTCAAATGAACCAACCTTGACGTCAGTTTTGTTCAACCAATAGAAAATCATTTAGCTCACTAATTCAACTTGTAGTTATTTTTCAATACGGGAAAACCGGATCGTTGATGTCATGACAGTGAAAAACTAACCACCTTTTTTCAACGCAAAGAAAGCTTCAGGAAACTAGTGATAATAATATTCACTAAACAATATACTACTTATCTTGAACAAAATTTTGTTCTGAATAAGACGCATTCCACAGTAAAACAATATATGTTCAGATTCTCGAAATATTGCCAAGATACTAGCGGTATATTGATTTTTCAAAGCTCTGTCTAAATAAGTTGGGGCAGAATGATTATTCTGTCAGAATTTTATGCAGTAGTCTGAAAGGTAAGCAATATTTTAGACTGAGTTTTAAAAGAATATATCAAGTCAAAAGTAGATGTTAATGAGTTATGGCCAGTTAATTCAAAAATTGAATGCCCTTGATATTTACGCTCGCCGCTCTGATCAGATTATCAAACAGATTGTCACTAAGCAAGGTTAAAACAAAATTTAAATCATTTGATATTATACTATTGGATTGATTATAATAGCAAAAATTATTCTTTTTCATGAGTCCTAGCCATTGCGCGAAGGCGCCTAACCTTGTGATTACTATATAGCTTATAAGTCTGCAACAATATGCAATGGGCTTGTATTTAGCTAGTGCCAGCTGTCAATTTTTCATTGGAATTGATATCTAGTCAACATTTTTATAACCAGACAATTATAGCATATTAATATATAATATGCCATAAAATTTCTACATAACTAATTGTAATCACATGATATTAAGATTGTTAGACTGTTTTAAAGGAATATCCATACTCAAGAGTAGGTCTTAGCAACTTATCGGAGGCTAATTTGAGAGTTGTATGTCCTTGGTATTTATGCTAGCTGCTGTGATATATACTAGATGAGCGTTGGTAAGCGGTCAAAAGTAAAAATAGATTTAAGTGGAAAACCTACAAATGCTGGTGAAAGAACTGCTGGCAAAAATTATACAAGTTTTATCATTTTTTCAGCTTTATTGTGAAGTAAAAACTAGTCTTGAAAGTTTATGGTGGTTTCCGAATAAAAATACTATTTTTATTTCCCCTATCCGCTTCAGACACTTTACCTGTAAATAATTTAACAATAAGTTTGAATATAATCTTTTGTTTGCTAACAAATCATCAAACAGTTTCTGTTTAACAAGGAATATTGATTTTATAACAGCTTCAACTTTTATCTTCAAAATGTTCATAATCCAGTCTCCGCCACTAAACATGAAAATGAAGTTGAAGTGTATTTCAAACACTCAAAAAAATATATCAGCCATTTATGATTACATGCATTTTGTTTTTTAACATTTCAAGTCATAGTTTAAGACATTATGACTTGGTTCCATCTACTTTAGTGAAACTTGTGTTTATACCCATCTTAGTTGAATGCCCATCGTTTCATGGGTAATCAAACATGTTTTCGTACAGCATTTTCAGTTTTAATCAACGTATACAACATGTACCATTCTAACTTTTAAATTAAGTTTGTGTTTATTTTTGTGTTAAGTGTTGTTTCGTTTTACTGTTTTTATTTCCGTGTAATTCATATGGTATTAGCTGCAGTGCCTACTAAAGATCTACACTGATTGCAAACTGGAAATTGCGAATTTAAATCCAGCTTGCAGCATATTTTTTTATTCTCAAAATTTAATTGTAATAGCTGCGCAAACAGAAGTACAGATGCTCGAAAGTACAGACAAAACAAATTTGAAAAAAACTAAATTATTTGCATAATATCTATAGAGAAACACCAAGATGTCACTGTATTGGATTGTTTACCTTAGCAAGCATGAAGCATGCTTCGTTTGCCAGGAGTCCTATTCATTAACTGATAAGTTTGCCCACAGGCTCTTATCACTGTGTTTACTTTGTACAGTTCTTAGGCAAAATGTGAACTTCTTGTATTTAGCTTTTTTCGGCGGTGATCCTTTCATGTGCATTGACCAGATTGCAGTGTAGTAGGCTTAATTAACGTTTGTCTGCAGAACTGAAAGTTCCAATTTCCAAACCATACTACGACAGACTTTTAATTCCTAAAACTCTTTTGTTGTTACTGTACATACGGACAAACAAAAATATCAACTTTGTAATCAAAATTTTGGTTTTTTTTCTTTTTGATCTGACTACCTGGATGTTTTAAGGTTGATATCAACCTAACTTAAGTTCAAATAAAATGCCCATAAGGAAATATCCGTACTTGGAAAAGAGCGTCAGCGATCGTATTGTTTATAACTGGCATCGAGTCCTTCTATGTTTACACAGCGTTTATAGAGAAAGGCAATGGGACCTATTCTAACCAACCTATTTTAAATCATGTGAAACATTTATTAGAATTTATTAGAAGAATCTACTGGAAGCTATACTTGAACTCTTATTCCAACAGTCAAGAGCAAATATAAAATAATGTATATGTCAATAAAGACTGGCACTTGAATACAGCAGCCAATGTAGCAACGAAAATTTACAAATAAGAAGTTTGATCGCATATATTATTTTTAAGATATGTCATTTTCTTACGAGCATCTAGATGCAATTATTATTGTCAACTCTCACCTTAAAACATCCTGGCAATCAGTTCACCTATGACAACAAACTAAATCTTAAACTTTTTGCTGGGTTAAAACCCTGCCAGAACAACAAGGATTCGTGTAAATCATTTTTGAAAATTCAATAAAATCGATATTCTATGAACATACATAGCTCAAACTGAAATTTATTTCTATTAACAACAGATTTTGTCCATAAAAATTCATTTACATATGTACTACACACTACAAAAAAACTACGACTATCTACAGTTGTCTATGTATGAAATGTTTGGATGCATTCTTTTCGGCGGAGTTCAATGCCGCAGCTTAGCCAACCAAAGTAGCATGGTCTTTATCCGAGCTACCATAACCATCACTTTTCTCTGTATATTCAAAGTCTTCAGAGTTAGCATCACTACCAGCATCTGACTTATTATCATAATGGTCAGACGATCGGGATGGTAATTATTCAGATACGATCACTAACAATCAAATTATCAAAAAAATGATTATTTCTTCATTTTGTGCATCTAGCCATATATTGACTGGTTTTTCCCACTTCCATTTTTAAACAAGTCATGACTTCTTTAGCTGTTGGCACAACCAATGCCTCTCAGATGATCGTTTCATAATTTAATTCATTTCAAGAGTATTGAGTTCATAATGTTATTCACTCATATCATTGCGTCGATAATATTTAAGTTTTACTATCGTTTGAATCTTTAGTTCATGGTTACTAGGCGACAGCATTAGAACTGTCCACCCGGAACGACAAAAAAGACACTTTCCCATGGAACTGATAAACGACATATGTTCATTCACCTGTCAAAGGGCTAAGTTCAAGAAAATATATGTTCTTTCTAATGAAAATTTTCTAATTAGAATTGAGAAGCCTTAAAGCAACAGAGATAATATTCGCATTTCTTCACTGATTTTATAATTATCACATGCGTGATAAGCTAACATGCATTTAGCACTTTACACGGCCATCTTGATGCTTATGCTGAACCGATCAATATCAAAGGAAAATAATAGTAATCAGTGCTTTATGACTCCAAGCTTATCACTTTTCACTCGCTGTCACACACTTGAATACTTAAGCGCTCGTGATTCTATAAAGTAGAGCCTTTGTTCCCTCATCTTTAGTGAAGCATGTACCTTTATCCATACCATAAGCAGATAGTCTACAGGACCAAATCCATTTCACCGCATGTGATTGATATCATTACCAGGCATGTTGCCTAAAGGCTTACCGCTTATCACTTTTCACTTGGCCTTGTGCACATGAAGCTCTAATGCTTCAAATTTGTTATAGCATTGAAAAAGTGCACCCTCTTGATTATGATAAACTTTTTATACAATTTTTTGCTTAACAATGTCGAACACTGTGTTTTTGTCCCTCACCATACAACGCTTTTTTGTCGTGCAGTATCAAGAAAAGTTTATTTCGAAATTCAAACTTCGAAATTAGATTTTTGTCAGTGTGCTGAACACGTTGGTATGATTAAGATAAAACTATGATATTTTCCAAAATTCTTTACTCAACATATGAAAATGATATGAGGCTCACCCTTTCCAGTTTAACATTATTCATAAATAGTTATAGTGAAAATGAAACTGGAAACAGATAGATGATAAGACTAGCGGATGACAATGTTAGATTTATTTGCAGATCACAACGATTAATTACACTAAATACGCTAAAGTTACTGTAGGTAACTAAACTTGTCAACATTAACTTATTATTCTGTTACTAATTATGAATATGCGCAGTACGTACATACATATAACGTTTTGATGATTTATACCAGAACATGTTTGTATTAGAAGAGTAGTAGGGGTTTCTATACAAATATAGCTATACCCTGCTATACAACAAAATTGGCTTTACAATGCCAACACTGTAACGAATCAGTATATTATGGTGAGATTCCACTGTACTTGGCTCCTCTATGTTAGTGAAGTTTGTGACTATATCCCTATTATTAAAACAACACCTAAATGATGAGGGTCATGTTAAGGGGTGGTCACACAAGTGCCGAAATGAACTAAACGACACAAAATGATGTCGCTGTCAGTTGTAAACTGTGTGGCCGAAGACATTTCTGGCTGAAACAAACCATTTCGGTCCTGCTCAAAATTTCGGGACCAAACCCTTGCTCTTATTTGCTAGTTAAAATTCTAGCGAACACGGGTCACATTTCTCCTTATGTGGGTGTGAGCAAAGTTGAGAAGGAAACAGGACAATACTTTTATTTTGTTAAACAAACCATGTGAAGCAATTTACGACAAGGCTCACCCAGACTTGTGATTGTGTTGCATAAATGTAAGATAAAGCTCTCAAGTTTTGCATACATGTAAGGGAAGGGTTGTGGTTTTCTTTCATGTAGAATAGAAGTAATCTGTCATACTCATCCTGATGAAGTATCGTTGACTGATTTATTTATGTAAAACCACAGTACTATGATAAGGACTGTTTTTGTTTGTTATGTACTCAGCATAGAAAAACATTCACATATTAATGAGAAAATGTAATTTTGTTGATGGGAAAGTTTGGCAAAATATTTGTATCGAGGGATTTATTTTAAGCAGCTGAACGATCTTCTGATAAATCTGCTGCGTAGTTATAATTAATAGTTGTTCCTCAAAGTTTTCTGTTGACAATAGAAATATTTATCTCAAATACATAAAAACTACCAGTGAAACAGTGTCCTGTCTTCATGCGTATGGTATCTAGGAAGCGAAGTGACTTTGGATGACGTGTGACATAGTGCTTAACTGAACCCAAGTAAAACAACCTCCGAAACAAACCAAACCTAAGTGGGTTTGGCCATCGTGTGACCACGGCTTTACTGTGTCTGGCTGCTTACACAACCAGACATAAAGCCTTTCCATCAAGCCGGAAGTCCTAATCATTGAACCGATGAGTTTGAGCATAGTCTCTTATCAGTGTGTTTCCTTTACAACTTGCAGCTCCTAGTCAATATTTAAAGTTCTGATATTTAGCAGGCGCTGGCTGTAAGAATTTTATACATGTACATAAGCCAGATGTCTTGCAAGTATTCAACAGACTGACGATGGCTATTTGTGAACATTACGAGAAATTTCATCTGGCTCAACAAACTTGGGCAAAATAATATCTTAGACTGTTGCAACAGAATTCACCTACCCTGAGTTTATGTTAACCATATAAAATAGGCATCCTTAGAATGCTTCAAAGTATGAAAAAAAAACAATAAAATGATAAAAAACTGAAAATGAGTTAAAACATGAAACAAACGTTGAATTTGTCAAGATACATGTACTGGCAACCTTCTCATTGGAAAAAAATTCAAAATATTATATTTTATAGATTAGTAATGTCAGGTGCACCAAAATTATACGACTAACAACATTTGCTCTTAATGTTTATCAATGCCAAGCAAGGGAAGATAACAGTCAACAACTATTTTCGCTGACATATGGACTTCTTATTTAAAGAACCATTGTATCTGTCAAAAACTTTGGTAATGTTTTTTTAAATACTAAGACTTGGTTCCCTCTGCTTTAGTGACCTCTGTGACTATATCCATACTATCAGCTCATTTTCTATGGGCTAAGGCAGGCAGGCTTATATGGCAAATCAATTTATTTGGTTAACTGAAATAAAGAGTTTGACATATTTTTCTTAAGCCATGAGCCCTTATCACTACACCCCGGCTTGTTAACTTTGTTTTAATTTATTCAATTTGTAGCTTTAAACAAGCATGAGAAGTGCTTGTACTTGGGTAATACTGGCTTTCCCCTGTCCAGATAAATCCTGACGACATTGAGTTGTTTGAACCTGCCCTCAAGTCAAACCCTGCGAGTGCTGAATTTATTTGATTTTTCAAACTAGCTTTGACTTTTTTATAAATGAACCTTATTGCAACAACTGTTTTGACGCTGGTAAACATGATAAAGTCTGTACTGCTAACATTAACCTCTCATTTATTGTTACCGTGAAGGCACAAGCATGGTAATATTTATAAATAAGATCATTTGCTTATATAGTAAAACTACATAAAATGGCTACCGGGGAACATCCTAGATTAGCTAACATGTTCTTGTGATCCGTTGGGCTACTAATAAGCAAGAAAATCAAAGTACATGTATGTTAATCACCAAGGTGAATATTAAGACCATAAAGAAACACCTCTGCTACATTAAGGAACATAAAGTAAAGCATTAGAAAACAAATTTAAACATATATGATGTATATATAGTCTTTAAATATTTAGACAAACGTAATGATGAAAATTGTAATGAAATAACACGAATCTAACACTTTGCTCTGCCTGGTCATTTCCGCTTGTTCAATCAAAATCATGAGAAAATAGTTATCATCATTCACTACTAGCTACGAGTATATTACTCTTCACTTCTCACAGGGCTTATGTAAGCACTTGTGCTTGCGATTATTGTAAAAACTAAACTCAGTTCCCCTTCCTCAGTAAATGGCATGACCATATCCCCATTATTGGCAAAAAAAGTGTCTAAAACAAAGGTCTTGTTAGTTGAAATTATTTGTTTAGTAAATAGAATATAAAAAGATTAATTATGTTTGAATATTTTATTATTATCAATAATTAATAAAACCATTAATTATTTTTTATATATAACCGTTAGTCAAAAAGGTTAAAATAATGAAACTCTAGTTTTCAAGTTTTTTTCTCATGAGTATCATCCTTCAAACCAAAACATAGCTAATATACATACCAATATAACTCAAATAAACTTTCCCAAACATGTTCCGAATAATAAAAATATGTTCAATAGCTCGGTTCTTGATTTTTCAGGCGTCATATGCAGCTTTAAGAAGTAATATGAGCCTATCGAAGGTGAATGAAAATTTTAATCTGCTTACGGCTGCCCATCTAAAAAGTGCAATTGTATTCTTGCATAAAGATTGAAATTGGCAAAATTAAAAGTTAATATAAGCTTTGAATCATTAAAAATAATGTGTTAAATTGATTTATACAGGCTTTCAATGTCTTACCACTCATTACCCCGCGTATTTATTTGTGGATAGGAAAAAATTAATCGTGAACAATAAAATTTGAATTAGCCTTGATGATTTCCGGTTTAGGTAGACGTCGATATGCGTTAGGTATTTAGTTTAGAACTATTGCCAGAGATATCATTAGGGCATATTTGTAAGTTTTTTTGATTGACCAGAAAAAAATTTTCATAGCCAAATAATAAAAAGTTTTTACACCTTACAAATAACTGTACATAAAATGGGTAAATACCTACAGCGGTATATATAACTCGCGATGGTAGCCTAGCTACAATCAAAATTTGTGAGTTAACTTGTCATGGGTGCAAATGAGTTAATAACCTTCTAAAATGAAAGTAATCTAAAATAAAATATTCTGAAATATGTTTATAGTAGATAGTTTTGGAAATACAAGTGCAATTTTAGATAGCATCAATAACAGTTACATGAATACCACATTGATCAATCAGATTGCTGTTGAAGAAATATTTAATCCAAACGGCTGGGAATGAGTCAACTTTTATCTTTAAAATGGATTATCTGCTTGACTAAGTTTTGTTTTCAAACAAAACCTTGTCTCATTTATTTAAAATATAAACTAATTTTATGTATGCTTTACGATAATTAAACAACACACAATCAGCCTTGTCTGATGAAATACATATCACTTTTTACTTGAAATTGTGCACGTGGGCTCCGGTGCTTTTTAAATATTTATGAAACTTAGGCAGTGCACCCTTGTGGTTATGATGACACCGTTATGCAGTTTTGTATTAATATGTAGAGTATAGCGTTATTTGACCTCACCTACAATTTTTTTTGCATTGTTTTAGCAACGAAAAAAAATTTTGACAGTCAAATTTGGTGTTTGGTGTGCTGAATACGTTGGGATATTTAAAATGAAACCATGCTACTTGCCATAAATTTTTTCACAAAATATTAAAAAGTTACGATGATTTTTATTTCTCAAAGTAAAGTTATTTACTAATAGTTATAGTGAAAATTAAACTGGAAAGAGATAGGTAATGAAACTTTAGATGATAAAAAATTGAAGTTCAGTAAAGTAGATACTAAAACTTAGCTTGAAATTTGCGTTTAGTAAGCTGACTTCTTTCAAGCTAAGTTAAACGTTTATGCTATACATCTGATTTGAAGATACAAACTCCCTTTGGTACATATTGCACATAATCGTTGCAGTGTTACAATTGATTGCAGATCATAACCACAAACTACACTAAATACACTTAAGTTACTGTATGTAACTATAGTTACTAAGGTTAACCTACACACTGTATTGTTTGTTGCTAATTGGTGATATGAACAGTACATATATAACATGTTTATGATTTAAACCAAGGCATGTTTGTATTAGATATTTATTATGAGTTTCTATACCCCGCTACACAATATTTTGGCCCTACGGTGCAAACGCTGTAACAAAACCATATTTAATGACGTGGGTCCGCTGTACTTGGTGACTACTTCTATGAAACTTGCGACTATATCTTTATCAAAAGAGCAGCGCCTATGTAACCAGGGTAACATTACTGTGTCTGGCCACTTACACTACCAAGCATAAAGCCTTCTTATCAAGCCAAAGATTTTAATCATTGAACCGATGAGTTTGAGCTCTTATCAGTGTGTTTACTTTACAGCTTGCAATTCTTAGTCAATATTTAAAGTTCTGATATTTAGCAGGTGCTGGCTGTCAGAATTTTATACATGTACATAAGCCACATGTCTTGCAAGTATTCAACAGGCTGAAAATGGCTATTTGCTAACATTATGAGAAATTTCGCCTGGTTAATCAAATTTGGGCAAAATATTATCTTAGACTGTTGTAACAGAATTCACCTACACTGAATTTATGTTAACCATATAAAATATGCATCTTTAGCATGCTTCAAAATAAGATAAAAATGATATACCACCAAAACATGAAAACATGAAACAAATGTTCAATCTGACACCTAGCAAATTACCTGCAATATTCGCATGTAAAAATTCAAAATATTTGGTTTTTGAGAGAATAATAGTATAAGTTGCAACAAAATTATATCACTTACAATATTTGATCTGAATATTTATCAATTTCAAGCAAGGGGAGATAACAGTCAACAACCAATTCCACTTACACTGTACAAATTGATTACACTGCTGGTCTACAATAGCAATAGTACATGCTGATATTTTAGGTACACGTGTAATTCTGTTTTAAATACTGAGATTTGGTTCCCTATAATTTAGTAATGCTTGCGACTATATTCTTTTAATCAGCACTTTTTCTACAAACATGTGCAGGTGTCTATTTCAAAGTAATGCATTTGGTTCATCACAGAAAAGAGAGTGACACCTTTTTGTCAAGTCACAACCTTTGATCGCTGCAAAGGACTCTAAATATCATACTTATTTCAAAGTTTGCAGTTCTTAACAAACATGGATAAGTGGTTATTTTGGCTGCTACCAGCTTCAGCCCTTCCTAAACTTTCCGAGAGTTCTGCATTCATGTTGACCTTTTGAATTAATTTGTCTTTTTTAAAATATAAATTGTTGCAATAACTGTTTTGATACTGGTAAGCATGATACAGTCTGTACTGGGAGAGTACACTTCTTACTTACTTTGAGCGTGAAGGCGCGAGCAAGTAATTTTTTGTTTCTTCTGAAAATATCAACTTTTTGGTAAAACTCAATAAAATAGCTACAGGTGAAAATCCCAGGTCAGTTAACATGTTCTTGTGATCCGATGAATTACCAAAAAGCAGGAAAAGCAAATTACTCTAATTGCCAGAGTGTATATTCAGACCATAAAGAGACACTCCTGCCATATTGAGGAGCAAAAGCAAAACACCAGGATACCACTTAAGCAGAGATCGTGTATACAGTCTTTTGACATCTAAATATACTTAATAATTAAAGATGTGGTAAAATACCATGAATATCACACTTTTAACTGCCTCACCTTCCCCGCTTGTTCAATCAAAAGTAATAGAAGATAATCATCATCAGTCAATACGAACTACATTTTCTACTACATTTCACATGTCATTGAGCTTATGAATACCTTAGCAATTGCGCTTCTTCAAAAAACTAGGGTCCCCCAAACCTCACTAAATATTATAACCATATCTCCATTATTAGCAAAAGGTCTTGGAAAAAAGGCCTCATCACTGTATTTGATTAATTACAACAGCGACAGTCAAGTGTTTTTGTTTATTCAGAAGTGCTTAACATTACGCGAATGCTATTAATATTTTGTTAAGACTTTCACTGCCATTCTTGTACAAATTTAGCTATCGGCCTACTGCCAGCCATTTTGCTGAAAATTGCCAATATTGGTTTGTGATATAAATACAGTATTTTGTTAATTTCAAACTTTATGTAGAACGTTTTTTTTACATATTTCATGTTTCCAAAATTTTAACCAACACTGATATGCAGAAAATTAAATGTACCTATATTTTGTGCGGTGATAAAGCTACTTGAAGCTACGAGCGCTACGGAGCTCAAACAATCCGACGCAATGTTCTTTAATCTTATAAAACTATTACTTTACTACTATCAGGGTCGGTGCTGCTACTTTAATAACCTGTATAATCACAAAAAACTAAATCTGATTCAACTATAATGCCATCAACATAAGTAATTACCGGTTTTCTGACTCACAGAGTAATTAACAGAATTTACAAATATATGTTGGTTTTTGATTTTAGAATTATCAAACAGAAATTTTTAATCTCTCTGTTATTTTAAGCAAATTTTAAATAGAAATCTTCGGAAAACACTGTCAATATCATAAAAGTCCTAAAAACAGTGGGTTATGTTGTCAACAAATAATACGATTCAGTTACTATGCAATTGCTGAAAAAATCGCAAAAATGCGGCTACGACAGTCGACCATAGAAAACGCATAATTGAATTTACAGCAGTGAAATAATTAACATTATAGCTTGTGGTTTGAAAAGAAAATTTAAAAAGAATCTATTTAACTGGTGTAAACTCTAAATATCTCATGAACAACTAAATCACCTAAAACCTATTTAATATTCTATGACCTGACAATAGCTTGTCTCGTAATAATTTTAACATAACTAATCATTTTGTCAGCAAATTTTAGATTTTGTTTTGAAAGAATCTCAAAATTTCAGAATCAATGTTTTCCATATTACTGTAAGCTAGGTTAATTTGAAAAACGAATGTCTTTTTTGGTTAAACACGGTGTTTTAGCAAAGGTCATATGGCTGATTGTCTCTGATTAAATTAAAAAATTAAAAACATCTGTAGAGGAAAAATCTACAAAGGCTTGTAAAACATAAACGTGCTTTTTAAATACCATAAAATAAGTTTATATCAAATTGGTCTAAAAATGCAAGAGTGAAAGTGTACATTTGACTAAAATCAATATATTTGACATTTTTAATATCAAAACGTTAATAACACCTATCGATTTGTTTAACTTCATCATAAGCTCAAAACTGGTTGCTACAAGATATATCCAGGTTTTGCTATAAAAAACCTCTCCCATCATATTTCAGACTGTTTCAGCCCAAATACCTATGTAACAAGAAAAATTTTAGCAATAATATTTTAATCCATATTTTGCGTTTTTGAACAAAACATGAGGCGGTCTATTTTCAACAATGAACAAGAAATTTATGACAGCTTCAACTTTAATCTTCAAAATAGATTGTTTGCTGGACAATGTTTGTCACCCTCAATCCCTTGTATCATTTATGTAAAACTAAATCTGCAGCTTGTGCTATTTTATGAAACTTGAAAAAATATATATGCTATTTCTTTTTACATACAAATAACTTTTCACTTTCCGTTGCGCAAATGAATACTCTAGTGCTTGTAATTTTTTAAAACTTTGAAGCTCAGTTCCACTTACTTCAGTGAAACCTGTGATCATACCACTATTATTAGTGCATTTTCTACGTGACTAAGGCCACATCAATGTGTTTGATTGTTTACGTTAGCAAGCATGACGCCTGTTTTTAGCAGGGAGTTATAAACATTAAACTGATGAGTTTGTGCAAGGCTCCTATCGGGTGGTTTGCTTTACAGCTCAGATTTCTCAGTGATTATTTGAAATTATTGTGTCTAGCTGGTGTCAGCTAGCACCTAGCTGATAATCTTTGGGCAATATGGGTATTTTAGACTCTGCCTAAACAAAATACACATAAGCAGATTTTTTTTCAACCACAAAAAAAGTAGACAAAATTGGCCTGCTTCAAAACATGAAACAAACGCAAAAATTGCTGTCACCTAGCAACATACCTGCAGTCTTCCCATGGACAAATCAGAACGTTATTCTCATCATAGAAGCCAGTCAGACATTCCAGGCAGTGTACATGGTTACAGGTAAGTTGACGAGGATTAGGCAGAGCAACTCCTTGTCTCAAACAAAAACCACATTCTATGGCAAGTGGCACAATCTCCTCCATGTTAGCCATGTTGAAAACTACAAATAGAATTTCATATTATATGTAGCTACTTAATTTCCATGGTATAGCAGCCAGTAACCACTCAAAAGGTGTGTGCTATTTGTTGCTAAAATAGCATCTCGCCACGCTGTAGCTTTGCTAAAAAGCTAAACAATTCATGTTTTGAGCAGATAACTTTTACATATAAACATTTTATGTTCCTGTAACTATGTGCCTTCAAGACATTATGTCATCAGTGATTATAAGCAAAAGTAGTGTACTTAAAAAATTGATAGATCAGAGGAAAAATAAAAGGGTTCATTAATGCTGGATCCATGAGTCCATTACGAAACCTATGTTAGGAATCATAACTATAAACCGATGGAATACTCACGGTTCTTCTCAAAGTCAAACCCAGCTACAGCACAAAATTAAAATTTCCTAATGTATTTTAAATTATGAAATTAGCCCTAAAAAGTTTACCACTGATGAGTGTTTTGGTACTATAGGGCTGATGAGATCATGCAGGTTATATTGTTACTATTCTGCAGACTGACAAGTGTAAAATCATACTGTAACTAAGACAAATTTGGTTCAGCAGTATAGAAACAGTCAAAAAAGTATATCCATGTGAGCTATTCTTAGGGTAGGTTATATTAACTATATAGGACATTTATATATGTCACTATATTAAAGAAATCATGAATTTATTGGTCAGTTCTTCTTCCTGTTCTATTTTTATGTTTAATAACTAGAAGTACTTCTCATTATTAATTATTTATTTTTATTACAGTAGTTGCAGCTTATTACAGTTGTTAGCTACTTTCTAGCGTTTTAGAGAGTATATATACAATAATGCTAGTCAAATAAAACTTAATAGCTAATTATATACTTAACCTTATGGTTAGAAACTGAATTAATAATTGACATGAATACTTTTGTGGCTTCATCAGCTCATTACACAAAGTCAAAGTGAATAGCTATGCTAAACAAAAGACTGACAAGTATTTGTAATAATTGCAATAATAACCAGTTATTTAATAACACTGGCATTTTTAATAACACTGTTATTTAAAATATAAATAGATACAATTAGATGAAGAAAATTATTCAATTACCAGTAGTTTAGCTGGTTTAACTTCCTCCTAGTAATACCAGAAAACACGAAATGAACGTATGAAATGAAACTGCTCCAGTAGTGCCTTCCAGTTGTTCATTGGCTTAGCCCAGGGGTCGTAACCCTCTCAACTTTGTTTCATTACAATAAATGTGAGTGTATAGTTTCAACTAGTCAATGCGCAAAGACTAAGTAAAATACTCGCTAGAAGCAGAAACTTGACAGGCTGGCTTGTCAACTTGACTTGTCATGAATTTCAAACAACAGTATTTGTCGCTATATAGTTTTGTAGTTACACCCAATCAGCAATTTCTTTTACCACCTATGTGATTATTATACATAGAATAAGTATAATAAATAAAATTTACGGCACTCTAAAGAGCTAGTATAACTTGTTTTATGCAAAGTTAAATGCTTTCCTCCAGTAGATAATAACAAACAGTCTGATAGTTACTAATTGATTTGACTGAATTATTTTTAAAAAGATATTTCCAAATTTCAGTATCATTTATTATATTTATTATACATTTATTATATTTGATGAGCACATGTTATATGTTTCTATTAGACGTAACGTGTGTATCATGTTTATTGGAGTCATGTGCAAATTGCATGACCGTGCAAACTAACTGTTTCTATAAACAATCGCATATACACATAGACTATGTCGCTTCATTGAAAAAACGTAGGAAACTGTACGTCACAAGTTATTAATCAGTGAGCAACACAAGCAAAAAAACTTGATCGAGTAAAGACAACAAAAGTGCTAAAAATGTTTAAAATTGAATAGCTTGAGCAGTACTTTGATGAGCATATGTTGAAACTGCTGTTTCAATAAGTCACAACCATGATGGCTTTGATATTTTTTTGTGAAATGCAAAACTAACTTAGCTTGCAGATTTATGTCATTTCAATGATAATTTTAACTGATTGGCTCAACTTTGTAAAGCATGTGCTTCATGGAAACATTATGATGTTGTAGTGGATGTCACCTAAAGCTCTGAGTTGTTTACACTAGCTTTCTCTTTTTTATAACAAGCATAATTCCTCATATTATTATAAAGCGAACAGGAAATGTACTTAGTACATCAAATTGATTAGTAATATGTAGTAGTCTAGAGTAAAGGTGCATGCACATTGCCTGCGTCCATAATCATAATCTGACTGTGCTTATCAACAACAGATACATCTCCAATATTTTAAAATCATTTCTAGGTAAACTAAAAACAATTTCGAACTAAAAACTTACAGGATTATTCTGTATAAATGTATAATAGTTAGAACACAAAGCGGTAAACTCTGATCCGCTTTACTGAAATAGGAATTTATGGTATATGATAACAGACTATTTATTTAGTGACGTCAGTTCAAATTGGGACAGAAGATAAACTACTCACCAGTTGAATTTGGGTAAACACTGAACCCAGCATTTATAATAGGCTTAAGGAATCATTATTCAACATGAAGGGTCATTATTGACAAATGGAGCAAGTGACACAATTGCAACAAATACTTATTATCACTATTAGTTTAATTTTAGACAGCTTTGTTGCTCTCAGAACTTCATTGCAGTTCGCTAAGTTATATCAGTTATTTTGATATCATATTTGTGCTTTTGCATATACAGTACCTTCAAGTAAATATTCATTGGTCAAACACATTTTAAGTGTACTATATGAATACTATTATAGTATAAATTATTATCTGACTGTTTTACAACCACTGACCTAGTAAGTATAGATTTTTTATACCTGATTCTAGCATAATGTTTGTGCTTGACTAGGGTCACTCAACTAAAAAATATCACGTGTCTAGTACCTATATTAGTACACATATAAGTCTAGCATAAAATCAAGCAAATGTTTATGTCTCGTGACAGCCAAAACAGTCTATTACGTCAAAGAAAGGTTTTTCACAAGCAATTTTTCAGACTTCGATAAATGTGCCACAAAGGTAGTTTTAGACCTGTCACTTTTTGAAGCAGTTCTAATCATGATCTATAACAGCGTCTGTCAGTGCTTTTCTACATGCTGGTCTGCTCAGTTTCTGTTAGGTGTTAGTTAACCAACTAATGATAATCCTTTTGATCTTCTTTAAATTGTTTCAGTTTAGTGATGGCCTCTTTCTATGAATCATCATAATGCTTCTGACATGTCCTATAACTCACCACCAATGATAGTGCTAGCTTCCGCTATGACTCATTACCGTTTTGCTAGCCTCAACGCTGTAATTATACTAGCCAATGCACTCAATTATCGCTAAAGTAAGAGTCTGTTATCTCAATAATGATGGAGTGCCTAACTGCGCTATCCCTATCTATTGCAGTGATAAGTAGTTTTAGTCAGAGTTTTCACACATTATGTCGGGCTATCCTGCAAACTAATTTACCTGATTAAAGTTAGTGTGTGCTCTCAATCACGACCGTAACATTACTTTTATTACCTGGTTAACACAATAATGTTTGCTTGTGCTTGTAGTCATGAGAGTGTTGGCCTGTGTCTCATGTGTAGCTTTCGCTAAGGTGTAAATAGGCAAACAAACACTTCCTTAGGTAGTGTAATGCGTTATGACCAAATTGAGATTGCTGAGTTCAAAAACTAAAGGCTACTTATTTATTTAAATTTTAAATTTTAAGTTAATTTACTTTTTGAATCTACCGGTAATCATATTTATTGCTGAAAGCAATTGTGGCTAGATTTTATGATAATTTATTTTTATTCTAAATGTTTACTAAATAATACTTTATTGAAAAATATCAAACTATTTAAACCTGCTACCTCAATTGTATTAAACAATTTATTATCAGCTTTTTATGACACTGTGGTCTTCTATCACTATCATTTAATATGTGTTCCTATGTATAAACTATATGACTATAATGTTGATTTGTGAAACCAATTTATCGAATACTCAAATTAAGGTTTTTGCTGTTCAACTACCAGTTTTATGCTGTTGGTAAATTAAACTTCTCTTTGTGTCATTGTATAACCTGTTACCCGGAAAATTAACTAAGTTATGTGTTTGGCTAAAACTAATCATGTTAATGTTTTAACAACCAACCAAAAAACACATAAAGATGAACGAATGTATAATTACAACTAATAAACTGTCTAACAGCACTGAACTAAAAACCAATGAGATGAGCCAGTTGCGATTAATTCCTTAACTGTTACAGATAATTAGAGTGAATAGTATTGTAAGGTGAATACAGTGCAAAACTGTGCAATCAAAGTTACTGTATTGAAAAGAAAAGTGTATAATATTAAAATGCAAATAAAGACTTCAAAATTATTTTAACAATTATATTTGAAATGGTTATATTATTGATGTCGCATTGTAATTAGACTTACAAAACAATCTCTGTGGTAATTTGTTTTACTTCAAGTCATTAAATAAATGTAAAACTACACTGAAATTATAGTTTGATCAAAATAGTAAAAATTCAAATGTAGAAAACTGTAGAAGCAGTTGCAAGTCTGCAAGGTTTATGGGAGTGTTGCCTCTAGCTCGCTTCAGTCTAACATCATTATTTTTATTGTAAACATTGAACTTAGAAACTCTTAGATTTTCAGAATTATTAGCATTGCACCAAAACATCTACCAGCATCTTGTCATATTATTACAACAAAAATACTGCCAAAATATTGTTCCATTTCTTTAAATATTTAACAATAATTATTTTTGGTTTTTGGAAACATATTGTAATTAATTACCAATATTTTCTTTAGTCATTTTTGTACTGTTTTTTGTTGGCTTTCTATTATATTTTAATAAAAGTCAAAAAAAGACTGTCACATTTTTTGGGGATCTCTAACATCTGTCAAATCAGCAGTATCAGTCATATCAGTTTCATCTGTAAATATGTTCCAGCATTTACCACTTTTAATAATCTGTAACAGAGCCCCAGTTTTGGAACCAGGCAGATTATCGGTGGTGTCAGTCAGAGTTGCAAGCCTCAGACATACACACTCATACAGTTGTGCTTCATAGTTTGCAGTATATATTATCAACATTAAATGTAAGTTACCTTATGCAAGACTCTGAATCAGACTTTACCCAATAACATGACAAAACTGCTGACCTGTTTTTTGCTTTTAAATTCATCACAAAAGAAGTCATCTACCCTTTTTTCCTTTTTTTAGCTTTGTTTAAATGAAATTTAACCGCGTTATTGATTTTGTTAGATTCTTTGAGTTCTTTTCATATTTAGACTTTATTTGAAACTGTTCTAAATTTTTGATCAATTAGTACAATTTATGTTATCAAGTGCTTGTACCAACTTTCCCTTTGGCAAACTACCCTAGTAGTTTTGCCTACTTTAATCTTTTGCAAAAATGAGTTCTTAACTTTTTGTGATGCCCTGTTTTATTGCTCAAACTGAGTACAGATAAATAGCTTGCAATATAAGTAAAAAATGAATGTCAACGCTAAAACTTGAGACCGAAGCTCCTAGAAGTACTAAAGATCAGAACAAGTATTTGAAAAGTAGGAACAGATTTAAACAAATTTGAAACTACACAGACTGCTAACTTGGGCAACTTCGTAATAGTATGACTATTTATAAACAAAATACTGTAAGTTAAATATCTAAAAGCTTTTATCTCTGCTCACACGGCACGCGGTTAAAATAATTGTGACAGTTATCACTAGTAATATTTGAAAAGAACCATTTGTGTCTTGTAATGGTAGGGAGGAGTATTCATGTTAGTCAGTGCAACATTAGTCAGGAGTCCAGATTCTGTTTTCTTCTAGACCAATAAGCCAATGTGTCAACTATTCTGCAGGTTAAGTTTTAGCTGGACCAAATATAATTGGATCTCTAATCAGTTCTTTAACAATTACTGTGACAAAACCATAATCACATTTTTCCTACCGATCAGGACACAGCAGGCGGCAGTGCATGTATGAGACATAGTACTGGTAGTAAAAGACTGACTTTCAAATCTAATCATTGCGTTTGGTTACAAATATGGTATGAATTATGTTAGTTTCCTATAAGCTGGAAAGAATGGGACCAGCTGATGTAAACTAATTGTGATTGACTGAGGCTTTCTTATAGATTTGAAGACAATGTATACTATTGTAGATGGCTGTAACAAAACGGTGGATTTAGAATATTGTCAACTCAAGATTAACTTTTGGGGCAAAGGTAAGATTTAAAACGTTTCATTTTTACTCTGCTGTTTTTAGTGCTTAAATCAGGAGGCTAATATTTTCTATGAATAAGTGTGTATATTAAAATATATAAACCTTAACAGAATTACGTTTCATTCTGAGATTTTCGAATAATAATACTGTCAGATATTCTTCTCTTTTCTGATTTGGCTAAAATGTTGTTTTGCTTATCTGATAAAGTGTGAAACATGTTTGCATCATTCATGAGTTGCTCAGATGTCTTTGATTTCTGTAAAAATCTAGCACACTGTTGATTCTCTAAAAGCTCTATCGGAATGATAATTGTTTTCTACTTTATTTTAAAAAGTGACGAATCATAGGAGATGTACCATTAAGATTACCTAATATATATTTATAAGGGCGAGATTTTTAAAAGTTGACTTACTTTTTTAAAATAGTTGTAGGTTAGAGCAAATAGCTCCATAAAAACACATTTTACTTGACTTAATTAGTTTTACATATTAAACACTAGTATTATTTTCTAGCAGTACTGTAAGTAACATGTACACACAAACTAAACTTACATTACATTTTTAAATGTTTTAAATGATTCATGGATTGATGGTCTCAGAGTCTCAGTCTTGCTTTGGTGTAAGAGGTTTTGGTTTCAAATTCTAGTCAAGCCGGGTTTTAATATGTTTTTGTTGTTAAGGGAACACAGCCAACCAGTCAGAATTGGTCTGCACTGTACAGATAACAGATCGATTAAGGATTGATAGCCTAAGGAGAGCACATTGACTAATTATTCTTACAAGAGTCATATCGGAGAGGGTCAAATTGTCTCAGAGGGCCTTCCTCCTTATTTCAGTGTACAATGGCCTAAATTAAACATTTTGGATGTTTAACTATAGGAAGGTAGTAGCACTCTGTGAATATTTACATGAGGCTAAGCAAAATTGGATGAGTAGGTTGAATAAGAAATAAGAATCTATTTGTTTGATCGACTTATTATTGAATTATTAAGTCGATTGTGCAAGTTTGGTGTAAATTGCACTCTTAAATAGCTCCATATTCACTCAGTTCAGAGTCGTTCCCTTTCAGTAGCAATTGAGTTAAATTAAACTTGGCTATGACTGCTATGAAATTACATTGATGTTACTGAACTATTGTACCAACCTTTCATACTAAGGGGCTATGAGCCTATTGATTCACACAAGCAGTTTTGACTGGTATAATTCTTAGAAAAATGAGCTCTTGATTCTCTGTGAAGGCATGTTTTATCGCTTCAGCTGAGTACAGTTTAATAGCTAGCATTACCTTACAACCTGTTACTTTTGTATGTAATGATTTCTGTGATATATTTTGTTTTGTATTGAAACAAGTTTAAACTAACTTAACTTATATATCTTTTTAATAAACTATTTCGCGTTTTTACTAACCTCACCTCGGTTTGTCAAAAAACTGAAATATTACACAGCTTGAGGAGTTAAATATTACAAAATATTCTGGTATGGAGACGAGTATCTGCTAAAGTTTACTTTGTATATATGTTAGTCTGTTTATCAGTCAAATTGGGCAATAGTAGAGGTTTGACTGTATACAAATTGTGATTAGAAGGCTTTTTAATGCTAACAAAAAAGCCTAAACACCACAGAGTAATACAAAGAGCATCTCTTGCTTTCAGACTTACTTGCTACTGTTTGTACCTAATGACGTGCAATTATGTTTAAT
Organism: Watersipora subatra; assembly: GCF_963576615.1. Lineage (NCBI taxonomy): Eukaryota > Metazoa > Bryozoa > Gymnolaemata > Cheilostomatida > Watersiporidae > Watersipora > Watersipora subatra. The sequence continues at coordinate 13,434,434 of NC_088712.1, forward strand.
CAAAAGTTCATTAGACCTAAAGTGTTGTTACATTACCCTATAGATTGTCTACAAATAGTAGGTGATTCACAATTCAGTACATTTGAGACATTTTGGTTCTGATTACATAATCTTTAAAATTTGCTGATGAAAAGAGGTAGTATCTTGTGCAGTACTGAGAAACGTGCAAAGGTTTTCTCAAAAGCCACAACTCCAGATGTTCAAAAACCTTGCCATGTTTTTACGTCTCCATAGTCCTACGTTGTTTTCATGCAAAATTAGTTTACATCTGCTAAAGCTGTTTTAATTGATTACTGCTTCGGTCACAAGGTGAAAACTGGGTAATGCTGAAAGTATTATGTAAGAGATCACTCATAGTTTACAGATAAGCATAGACCTAACGACATGCTTATTCCGCACACAGTCCCACAATTGTTCTACAATAAGCATTTTTCAATATTTTACAAGTTAACAACTTTAGAGTATGCATAAAAATCCAAAGTAGCTAAAAAGCAATTCAAAATTAATTTGAGTTAAAAGTCAATTAATTTTGATGCATATTGAAAAAAATTAATATTTTAGAATGTCATGATACTGCATCGTTTACATTATTGTAAAAAATAAACAGTAAGAAACTTTTTGATTCAATGCAGATTGTTTGTGAAGTGTTCTATAGCAAAGGTAACGTTAGAAAAAGCATTTGTCATTTCTTCCTCTTCTATCTCAAGTTTTTTAAAAACTTGATTCTTTCAATCTGTGAATCTTCTGATCATTTCAAGATAACTATATTTGTTTAGTTACCGGTTTTGTATTAATAAATCTGAGTATTTACACGTTCCTTATCTAATTTGAATTGAAATTGATCAGAGCAAAATAATCAATTGGCTCTGTCTCAGGGTGTTGCGGTATTCAATTATTTTATGTGCAGTTCAGTTACCTCACAAAACAACACAGCAAAAATAACAAACTTAGCCCTATAAACCAATGAACACCATGTATCTATAGTATTTAAGGATTTTAAAGTACTAAGGCACCTATATATTTGATAAGCAACAATTGATGCGTATTGATGAAACTAAAACTGCATGTAAGCGAAAAAGAGTGAAGATTGTTTCAATGCACGGCTCTAAAATATTACTCAATATTACTCTAATAAGGTTGTCATGAGTTGTCTTGGTATAGAATACTTCTAGGTGCAACCTAGTCTCCTACCAGACACACTTCTCAAAAATACTATGCATAAAACTGAGCTCACACCAGCCAATTTTATGCCAATTACCTTGAAAAGTTGCCAACTGACCGAGAATCGAATCATTGAAAAGAGCAAGCAAGCTCAAATTGAACTTGTCAAAGGAAAATTTTTATCCGGCTGCGCTGGATTGATGGACGATACAAAGCCAATTTTCAGGATGGGTAGCCAGCATATTCTTTTTTTGGAATGAATATTTTGTTATGATTCAAAGTGAATACCACATTTATTTTCAAATATTTGCACACTTTTTGTCATGAGTTTTAAACGCAGTTAGCACCGTAAACCGGTAGAGCACCCTGAATGGTATCAACTGAATTATTTTTTCTGTTCAATCATCATAACAACGAGATGATAATTAAAGCATCCGATTCAATTATTATGTTTTTACTATAATAATTGGCGCATTTGCTGTTAGTGAAAGTTTCGGTAACGCTGCATCTTAGGTCGGTACAACGTGCATAAAACGCATTTGAGTGGTATGCGCATTGCAAACTATTAATGTTATTAATAATATTAATGTGTAATAATAATAGTAGTAATAATATTTTATTGTTATGCAATATTATATTTATATTTGTAGTCTGGTAATAAAACGGGTCTAAAACATTACACAAAGTATTCTATTTATTTTCTATTGAGCATTGTATTTGTGTTGTGGTGATAATGTATGCGGCTTGTATTCGCAATGTTTGTGCACAGCAAATGCCTTGTATGTGCGTTGTGCACGCGTAGTATGCGTGTTGCACAGACCTAAGATGCACCATTATCAGATATTGTCTTCCTTATGCATGTCCTAACAAAAATCTTCAGAGAAACTTCAAAAATGGCTCAATACAAATATTTCAGCTAAAGTTATCTGGCCTGCGAAAAAATTGATAAAAAAGCATACGCCCAGTCTAAACTCTTGCTGGTGTAAAAAAAACAAATAGGGCCAATAACTCCAATAAAATTGTTCAGAGATCGGCCACAAAAATTTGGTTTGCAAGTATGCTGAGATGAACGCATGGCAAGTCATGTGTAACTTAGCCTCCTTTGGTCACACTCACACTTTAATGTCTTTGCTTCGTTGGTAAATTTTTTTGGTAATATTGTTTGTTAACTAATAAATTTTCTCACTGTAACTGCTAATCATTAATGACGGATATAAGACAAGTAATACATTGTGAATGACTATTTTAAAAAAAATGGCTTTAAATTCTTTTAACATCACATTAAGAATCATTAATCAACTTGCCATATGATAGACTGAGAACAAAATTAGATATTGAGGTTCTCTCTAGTTTCTACCTCCTCACATAAATTGGTGTTTTTTGTTTGTTTTTGAACTGTTCTTTCTTTTAAAATCCATACAAAAACTCAAAATCATAGAATTGCAGTTTTAGTAGTCATCAATGTTTGAAGGCTAGGGAACTTATATAGATGATGAGAAATGAAGTTTGCTACCATGTTGAGCTAAAAGGCACAAGTGCAAATAACATTTTTAAAAATTATTGCTTGACTATATAGCAACCAAATATTATTCTATTAGAAGTTGTCTATTCTTGTTCTAGAGATGATCCACTCGCTGTTCACTCTGTGAATGAGAATACTGGCTACATACGATTTTCTATTTTTCAATCTTGTTAAGTTAAACAAGTGCTACTGTTTTTATTGGAGGGCCCGAGTCACACTAGGAATTGATTTTAGCTTTATATGTTTATCCACGATATTGACATAGAAGTCAAATGACATAAAAGCTTGTTGAAGCTTCCTTAACTGTAAAGTTCCAAAATATTAATTCATTGGAGGTTGTCACCACCTGTGCTAGAGATTGTCACATTTGTCATTCTCTCTGCAAATGAGAACACAGGCTAGTAGATTTACAGACAATTCACTAGTTGACAATGGTTTAAAAAAAGCATGTGCTATACTATTTTCGAAAGAGAGCAGGTTTCACAGTGAAAATTCAGTCAAGCAATCTGTAAAATCTTTATTCTGACTATTTATTTGATGTGCTCATGCTGTACGTTATCTACTGTTTCATGAGTTTTTGAGCAATCTGATATACTTGCAAAAAATACTTAAAAGCAATAGCTTCAGGATTTTCAAAAACGTGTTATGTTTTCAGACTAAGGTAGTTCAGCGCTGTCTTCATTCAAAACGGTTTGTGCCAGCAGAAACCGTTTTATTGGATTCATTCATTGTTTTTTGATAAGAAATCTATGGTGTGTATTACACAGCCAAGTAGGATAAGTAGGATATGACTTTAATGTTACAGATATGCTGATAACTGAACAAATGCCTATCGTGTACCCATTTCTACAATAATTTAACAATAATTATTTTGCAACATAAATATTTTGCAAAATAAATAGTCAACAATGCTCAGGGATTGTGCTAACGCCTGACCAATACAAACACATGTTCTGGGTCAATAGATTTTGGGTGATTGATAGAGTTTGATTTTTTCATCCTTAGTTGTAGTAGTATTATTATCTGAAAAATTTGTATCGCTTTTCGTGTTGCTTTCCAAATATGATTACGCTTCAATAAATAGACTTTCGTTGATAAAGGTAATGAAATCACAATGATTAATTTGTGACCTGCAGTGGCGTGGCCTTAGGACTATGCGTAATTTGCACTCTCGCGAGATCATGCGATGCTTGAAATTAATTAGCATCAGTCATGCCCATAAAGATCGTAATAAAAAGAGAAGGCTTGTGCATAGTATCATCGGGAAAACATAGTATGGTGCCTGAAATCTGAGCTATTTTTCATATAAATAATATGTACATGGAGAACTAATGACACTAATTTCTTTGTCATCTTCATTGGTTCTCTGGAGTTGTCCTACATTTGACAACCACTGGCGTCATTATCATAGTTGATAAGTAAACGGTAAGAGCACACAACACCAAATATAAAAATTGTGACGTCATAATTGGCGAGCCTGTCATTGAAAATTTTGTGGTAGAGCACTGGGGAAACTTTATAAGCACCAACGAACGTCTGTATCACCATGTCAAACAATGGCACACTTCAAAGCAAAGATTCTAAAGAACCTGGATAAGCTGAAACAGTATTGATATAATTGCTGTGCTTTGAAGATTTTACGGGTGTGGGTAGGATGTAAGGTAGGGTGGTGTTCATGTGAGTAGGAATGTTTGATGTTTCCATTCAATGACCTGCAGGTATGTTTCTTTTGATTTGATGAGCTTTTAGATTCCATGTGTAGGTGATACGATATTTAGTACATGTTAGACATTCAGGTTCTGATTCTGTAATCCTTGAAAATATTAGACAAATTGGGGTATTTTTTGTACTGTACCAATAAAAATGAGAACCATTGTTAACAGCCCTAGTTTCAAATATTCAAAAAAATTGTTATGTTTTCTGACTATAATAGTCTTACGCTATATTTATATTTCCAAATAGGTTTACATCTACTACAACAGTTTTATTTGGTTTTGTGTAAGATCTTTGTACAACGGAAAATTGTGTTGAAAGTATTATGTAGGAGATAATCGTAGTTTAGAGATATGCTTAGGCCTAAATAAATGTTTATTTTGTAATTCAACAATTATTTTAAAACAGTTATTTTGCACAATTTTTCAAGTGAACACATTTAAAGCACACCTACAAATTATGTTGAAGCTAAAAATCATTTCAATAGTAATTCGAATAATAAGCCAACTACTTATGATAAATATTTAAAAAGTTTAATATGAATTTTTAAATTTTTTAATAGTGAATTGTTTGCATGAATGTGATTGACAAATGGTAAGAATGGTGTTTAAATCAATTCGGATTATTTGCTTAGTGTCCATTGTAGAGCTAAGAATAGCATTTAAATTTGTCGATTACTATTTTTGTTTTACCAAAACTTAGTTCTCCCAAAGCGTCAATTTACTAATAGTTTAGAAAAAAGTTTACTTAGTTGCTTTTGTACAAATAAATCTGAGTATTTACATATGTCATATCTAAGTCTAATTGCATTTGATCAGATCAAAATAGTCCTGTAGCTCTGTCACAGGTTGATTCGACATTGCATACTTTTAAGTGCAGCTCGGTTCCCTTAGTATGTCAAAATGACATACTATAAGTGTATTTAGTGAAAATTCCTTGACTGTAGAGCTCCAGAATATTACACTATAGAAATTTATCACAAGTTTTTTTGGTAGAACAAACTTTTAATTGTGACTTACTCCCCCAACAGAGAGACACTTAAAAGTATCAAACTTAAAACTGACTTCACGCCAGCTGATTTCATGCTGATTGCAAATACGGTTTGCTCAATGACAAATAATCAAATGTGTGAAAAGAGCAAACAAACCTGAAAACAAGTTAGTCCAAAGAAAAATCTACTCGGGTGATGTCTGATCGCTGAACAATTCTAGGCAGATTTTCAATTTGAGTAGACGATGAAATCATTCTTTCATTGGCTACTCTTATGCTACATTTTCACTTAAAGTGAAGTCATATTTTTTTTACATTTGTGTCTGCTTTTTGTCATTTGATTCAAATGCCAGCAGCATACTGAATGATGCTATCAACTAAACTATTTATTAAAATCAATTCTCAAAGCAACGGCATGAAAATTAATACATATGCTTCAATTATAGCTATAATAATTGACTAAAATGATGTAAGCTAAAGGTTGTCTTCCATTACGTTATCTGATCACATCATCCTATGTATCATCAGTGATGAACTGAGCAGTGAAAAATATTTAGTAAACATGCTAAAAGTGTCTGTGAAAAACTTGGGAAGAAACTGTCAATAAAATGTAAGTATAGGCTTAATTAAAAAGTGTCAGCTAAATTGATCTGGCTCCGCAAATAAAATTGGAAAAGTCTTGTATTTAAAGTACAAACTCATGCTGATGTAAAAGAACATATTGAAATAATAACTCCAAACAAATTGACCAGAGATCAGCCTCAACAATTCAGTTTTGAAAATGGCTGCTATAAATGCATGAAACTAGGTCACATGTTAACTAATATGTGACCTAGTTTCTTTTAGTGTAACTCACTGTCTGATGTCTTTGGTCTATTCCTAAGCTGAAACTGTAACATCATTTATTAACTAATAAATGTTCTGACTTTAAACTGCTAATCATGGTAATCTATTAAATTAAAATGCTAATCTATGGCAGACCACAACAGTTAAACATGGTTAATCGCTATTTTAAAACATTTGTTTTAATATATTTAAAGTTCTTTTTAATTGTCACTAATAAACTAGCTGTACAGTAGACTGTGATAACTAAACTAGGTCGTATTTTCATCTCCCTTTATTGCCTATTCACATATTTTGATGCTTTTTTGTCTTGGAATTGTTTCGTCATTGAAAATCCATACCAAAAATTCAATATCAGAATTTTTTTTTAGTATTGAACAATGTTTGAGGACAAGGGCACACATATAGTTGATAAAAAGGAAGCTGACCTACATAATGAGTTGAATAGCAGAAATTCGAAATAACATTTGGATAGATAGCTTGACTATATAGCAACCAAACATCCTTCTATTAGATAATGTCTCATCCCCTTGCTAGAGATTTCTACTCGCCATTACCTTTTTGAATGAGAAAACAAGCTACAGAAAAATTTATAGTAAACAATCTTGTTAATGTAAAAAAATGCTACTAATTTTTATTGGAGAGAATGTGTCAAACTAGAAATCAATTCTTGCAAATTATCAATATCTCAACTAAATATTCACCAAATGGCTTTATACATTTATCTACAATAATTGTTATAGAGGTCCAATGGCATAATAGCGAGCTAGTTGTATTTAAGGTTCCTTAACCGTTTCGCCCTAAAATATTTATTCATGGAAAGTTGTCCCCACCTGTGCTGAAGACTGTCACACTTGCCATTCACTGTGTGAATTACAACAGAAGCTAGCTGTTTACATACAACTAACTAGTTGACATTTGTTTAAAGAAAATGGTGGACCACTACTTTTAAAAGAGAGCAGAGGACAGTCTGTAAAATCAGTCGGCAATCTGTCAATTCTTTCTATTGAATATCTACTCGAAGCGAGTTCTTATGCTGAACATTCGCTAATGTTTCATTCAATAATTATTCATGTTTGCTCCCACCTGTTGTTACGGAAGGTTCTACAAATGTTGACGGTTACCTTGACCTTCATAATTCAAATAACTAATAAACAGCTGCAAAATTCAACAATGAATGTCAACTAATTTTTAAGGGGGCAGCGATGAACTCTCCTGTTTCCCATTATGACAAAACTCTCACTCGCATGCTGAACTTACTATGACATGAATCCATGATAAACACTATCATAGTTTTCCATACCTAGCGTAAGTAATATCCTTTATGTTTACTGACTACTAGTTCTTGTTCAAAAGAATTATTAGGAGTTGTCAGTCTTATAAATATAAATAGTCTGAGAGTCTATAAATCAGAGTTGTTCACTTTTTTTAACAATGGATAGCGTTTTAATTTATTTATTTTTTGGTCAATTGTCAGTTGATGGATACATAATTGCTCTGCAGTCTTTTGCGCTTATGTCATTGTGACAAAGTGTATTTATTGTTTATGCACCTGATGCATAATTGGAGTATTTTTGAAGCAAGAAAGTTTGAAAAGAGTAACAGAATCATCAGCTGTTCTAATTGATACTCTCGCTAATGGATAATTAGTCATTCGTTGAAACACGAAGATGTTTTAACTTGAAAAAATTATATTTTTAGTATGTTTGCCAAAAACTTCCATCAATAAAATTATAATAATCATAAAACTAATTGAACAATATAGATGTAATAGTTTTAGACCAGGATAAGAGTGAGGAATACTGATAATTATAATTTTAACTAAAAGCTTCATAACTTCATCAAAATGCAGTATTTATGTTTGTTCTAAAATGTTACTGGTTTGATAATGAGCTACTAGTTCTGGAGAAATCAAGTAACATATGCAAGTTAACCCTTTGCATGCTAATCTCTATGAACCTTGGAATGGCAGCATGGTCTCAGCGTACTGATCTCATAAACTCCCAGCAGAATTCAGTCTTCGATCAACCCTTTTTTTAAATTTGTTTAATTTGTTTAAAACATAGCATTTAAATATATAATTATTACCTTGAGCAATTACGATAGGCTTTGTACTATTATGTTTCAAGCTATAAATAATGCCTATTATGCATGTGAAAAGAGTACAGCTGGCAAAGATTTTATCTCTTTTCATGGAAAGCTATTCAACATGAAAGCACCCAATTGTTCCTATTCCTATTCTCAAGCATATATGTATAGAGAGCTGTTATAGCAAAAGTATTATCCTTGAATTATACATTAAGCAAGTAAAAGTAACATGTAATTATTCCAGAAATAACCAGCTATGTATAATACTATAATGACAGTCAATTTCATTCACAATGAAATGCATTGATTGCTCATTGTAATGTCCCAACACTCAGCTTTACAACGCATAATCATTTGTAGCATCATGCCAATTTGCATGTTAGTTATAGCAGAGTTTGAGCAGCCATGTCGGACGACCTTGCACTGGTCATCTACATGGCTTTATGAGCAGTTTAAAGATGTGCACCTGCAATACATGGGAGGTCTTAACTCTATTTTCAATGCTCATAGAACACCAACTTTTCTGTCACACTTATGAAAAAGTATCAATTCTTGCAATTCCTTTTTATAAATTGTTTTCATCATTTTTTGCTTTTCAAAATGTATTAGTTTTTTATATTCAAAAATAAAAAATTCATTTTTTCAACAAAGCAAGATTTTTGCTGAAATCTTCACAGGAACTTTGCAAAGAACAAGCCGCTGCCTTTAAAGCAATTTCTAAGCTTTCCAATGCATATTTACTTATAGCTTCATGCCAATTTTCATGTAAATTATAGCCAAGTTTCAGCTAATATGATAGGCGTCCACTTTGCAGTACTTATTGGGGTCACGCAATTAGCATTTCGGTGGATGCGCCCGGAATGCATCGGAGCTCATAACTCTACTTTCAATGCACTCAGAGGAAAAATGATTTTTGCAAAATTGTTGTCAGTCTGTGAATCGACACAGGTATTCTTTATACAGCATTGCCAATTACATTCATAAATTAGAAAATGTAATGGAAATTATCATATTGAATTAAATTAAAAATTAAAACATATTAAAAATTGCTGCCATTTACAAGTCAACCTTAACAATATACATTATTTGCAGGTAACTTATCTCTTCATTTACTCCCAAACTTGATAAGAGCAAATATATCTAAATGTGTCGGTAATCAAAATGATGACATGGTAGGTTATGTCATTATGGTACTCAAAATAGATTTAGGAACAATTTAACTTCTAACAGACAAGCAAATATATGTTACCTTTTATAGAAATATTGGTAGCATTAGGACTTTCTGGCAGCAAATTGATCCAGAGTTACTTTGCCTTTTACAAAAATACAGTAGACGCACCTGTAGTGTTTACCTACTGTGAGGTAAATTACAGATAATGTAAAGAACTTACATGTATATGAAGTTTTTGCTCCCTACTATGCAACAAATTTCCATATAACATAAAATTTGATGTCAGATCAGTTCTAAAATTTGATATGAATGTTAGTATGTCTCGCTGCACTTGCTAATCACCCAAAGGAACAAAGTCGTGCATTTAGCATTATATTCATTATTTACAACTTTCGCAACACTCTAGTTCATTGTAAAACATCGTTAAATGTGTTGATAAAAAAAGAATAAGATAACTGTGCAATTATTAATTAATAAAAAGACAATGGTTTAGTACAGATGTTACAGCGTCGATATACCAGTCTGAATATCACAAGTTGGAGTATTGTCGAATGTTGTATTTTATCCTTACCTTAATCCCTGGATACAGACAGACGACGAGCGGGTAGAACTGTTTTTATAGTACAAACATTTTGTGGTTTTGTTTTATTGCTGTCATACAAATATTTGTTATTATTTTTACTTGACAGAATAGTCTTTGCTGTTTAGATAAAAATAATCAAATCATTTTAATTGAATGTCGAAAATGTGCAATTCCTATCAACTTGTTTTAAAATTACTTCGATCATGGTGTATAAAACCAGTAAGATTGATCATAAAAAGTCCGAAAAGTTAAATTAAAAGAGTTAAGTCAGATATTTCCCTTTTGCCTGGCCAAAATGGTCAATTTGGAAAGATCTGGAAAAAGATTAAGAAACTTACCTGTGATTTACTGTTCTTATAACTTAAATTCCTGACACCGTAAATGTTCCTGAACGAATTTTTTATTTTTTAGGAGCCTTTACTGTACTTGTGTGTAACCGTGAGTGGGTCTTTCTGAGAAGGATTTTCTCTTATGGCTAATATTGGAGTAATAATATAATAATAGTTTTTAATAATATAATAGCTAATAGCTAACGTATTACTACCTTCAATAATATTAAGGTTTATAGTTTGAGAATGCAGTCTGAATCAATATTTACTTTAATAGCTAAATATGTCTAAACAGCCACTGTGAAACTGAAACAAACAGTTTTAGCGCAGCTACATAACCTCCAAATGATGACTTCTAGGTTATTACGAAAACATTTGTAGCTATTCTACAGTGTGATGAACAATATTAGCATAAGCCCACAGCCCGAAAAGATGACCTTAAATTATAATAACAGCCAACCTATTGATCCTTTGTAATTGAGACTATCAATTATCATTGGTCATTAACTCGACATAGGGATATCATGACTATGCAAGCTTTAGAAAAAATCACAACCATCTGAGACAATCAGACTTTCTTAGTGGAAGGACTCCTACACAGTGACAAGCTGTGGTAGAATCAATCCCAAATATGTGTATATTATTAAAATACCTACAATACAACCAAATGAACTAGATGATGGTATAAGTAATGGTTTCTTTTATTTTATTTACACCCTTTATTTGCATTCCTTCCACAAGAAATGAGTGATTGAGGCAGGAGCATAAAGTAGAATATAGTTGTAGAATATAGAAGTATAGAGAAAAGCATTCTAGAATACTTTTACACGCTGATTTATATCCTCCTAGCATAAAGCCTAGGGCCAATCAGATTTCAAAAAACACCAAATTGGTGAATACAAAAACCAATTACACCTGATCCAAGTAGATTGCTAAGTTGTTGTTGATTGGTACTAGCGGCTGAGGTAGACATATTTCACTGACCACTGTCCTGGTATGCAAGCGTGAATCATAATTTGGCAATCACTACTCTATCGGGTACCTTGGCAGGAAAGAGACAAAGTCTACAGCCAAACAGCCAAAACAAAATGGTCATACAACCTAAGGCAGGTCATATACATGCAACACATAAATACATCAGATTTTAACTTAATTTTTTAGAACTCTTTACTAAACCAATCAAGTTGAAGCTTCAATTTCACATTTGACAGGTGGACAGAATTAGGTAGTATATTCGTTATGAAGGATATCACGAAGGATGTCTTTGATGAATATCAAATTCAAGGAACTACGATCTACTATATAAACGACAATCGTTGTCTATCTGTCTGTGTATGTGTCCGCCTTATAGAGTACTATACTTTTCGAACTATTACCCGCTACTAGGTACCTAGGGCGCATTAACGGGAATCGACGGTTAGTACACGCCTCTATACATAACCTATTCATCGGTTGCCGTTTTTACACAAAAATGACTTAATAATTACAGCTCTATGGCTTTCTTTTAGCTTCATGACACGCGATGCCTTTTTGTCCTTGGCGTATTAGGGCTAATTTGTTTTCGCCAAAACGATATCGACAATAGTAGATATTAGAATTAGGCGATTAAATTTGATTAACTCTATGAATCACTATGCCGTCTTTGTGAACCTCTATTTCTTACTTCGATTGCTAAATTGATGTTAAGGTCACTACTTTTTACATGGACCATTGTAAAATCTTAAGTAAGAATAGCGTCTAGATTCTCTCAGACAAAAACACTAAAATATTTTATTTTTACATAACTTATCGTCATACCAGTATCGACGTATTCAGAGTTTTGTTGAATAGCTGCTGGTAGAACAGTAACTTTTTAAAAAACACTTTTATGCAAGAATTGTTATTATTAATTCAACGCATTAACAAATTTTATTTTGTTTTCTCAGTTTGTATTAATTGTATCATTACCGAATCATCTCATAATGTAATTGTAGCAAAACAAACTCAACTTAGCTATTACTTGATAATTATTTCACTGTTTCATCTAAACCCTTTATAGACGTTTTATTTTTAAAATTTATTTGACCTGCACAAAACATTTTTCTCATGATATGAAGTGTAAAAGTTGTTTGACAAAGTAAGTTTGAAAACCTTTCCAGTGGTTTTAGGTTTTGTTTTTTACATGTTGTTATATGTTAAATACAAATCAATTTTCTGTTCAGTTTTTTATTACCCGGGCAACACTGGGTTGTACAGCTAGATATATTAGCTTACACATCGTTCCTTTTAAAGCTAACCAGTTAATTTTTCGTAATTAATTTCACATTTTACAACAAAAATTACTGTAAGATTTATTGTGTAAGATTGCAAGTATCAGTTACTCTCCAATCTCTTATATTTACATACATTTACATACTTTGAGAAACATAAATATAGACTTTTAAATTTAAATTCTCTTATTACATTTATAAATTTCTAATGACTTTTGAAGTTTATAATTTAAGTTTTTGAAAGTTTGTTTCATCGTTGTTATTATTTCAACTCGCATTCTTTTAAACATAAATTGAGTATCATGTTTGAAGTTTAAACATTTTTCATTTTCCAATCACTGTTATTATTACTTGATTAGTTTCCAATCTTTATTCTCAATATTATTCTTTTATTCAAACAATTTGGCATAAATTGTTTTAATAAAAGTTCAACTGCAAAATACTATGATATTCTTTCATATTTTTAGTATCGTCATATTCAAAGAATTGATGGATAGTTTCTGATGGGACAGCAACCTTTTTATACCCACACACTTTTATGCAAGAATTGCTACTATTAATTCAATATATGGATTTTATTTTGTTTTCTCATTTTGTATTAATTGTATCATTACCGTATCATCTTTTATTGTAATTTTTGCAAAACCGACTTAATTTAGCTATTACTTGCTAATTATTTGAAATTTACATCTAATCCCTTTTACAATGGTTTAGTTTTTTTAGTTTATTAGACTGGAAGAAAACCTTCTCCTCATGATATGAAATTTAAAAGTTACAGTAGTTTGACAAAGTTTGATAAACTTTACAGCTGTTTTTATTTTCTCTCAATTCATATCAACTACTCAAAACACTTTTTTCATGATAGCTTACCTATCATGTTTTCTCATGTTACCTATGTAGTTTGAATGTTAGAATGGCAAAGATTGTTATATACATGTATGTTAAAAATACAAAAAGATTTTCTGTGCAAAGACTTTTTAGTATCCGGGTCTAAGTACAGCTTATGGTGTAAAATGTTGAAAAAATACTTTACCGAAGTTGTTTTCTTGCCTTGAAGCGGATTAAAATTTACATTATTTTATTTTGATGGGAAAAATTGTTTCAGATCTCGAACTTCCAGAACTGATTCTGTTCGAGAACGGAGGTTCCACTATACGTTATCAAAAGATATGGGTCGCTGAACGTTATGAAATTTTAAATTTACATTGGTTTGAAAACCTTTACAGTTGTTTTATCCATTTTTAAATCAGATGTACTGCACAAAACCTTTTCCTCATGATATGAAGTTTGAAAGTTGTAATTGTTTGAAAAAGTTAAAAACCTTTACAGTGGTTTTATTTTCTCTCTTAATGTATTTCATCTACCCAAAACACTTCTTTCACGATATGTGGTTTGAAAGTTAGAATGGCAAATGTTGTTATATGTTAAATACAAATCAATTTTCTGTGCAAAGACTATTTTACTACCCGGGCAACGCCGGGTAGCACAGCTAGGCTTGGGGCCGTGGTGTCACTCCGGGAATGCACGGGAGACCTTTTTCGCCCCGAGTACAGCAAGAGTCTCCAGGCGCGGCTTTCTGGATGAATGAGTTGGCGAGTACGAGGCAATTGATTGCAAAACGATTGAGTGCTAGGGGATTGATTGCGAGGCGAGTGCAAGGTGATTGATTGCTAGACAAGTGCAAGGCGATTGATTGCGAGGCGATTGATTGCGAGGCGATTGATTGCAAGGAGAGTGCAAGGCAATTGATTGTGAGGCCGGTGCGAGCCGATTGATTGCAAGGCGATTGATTGTGAGTGCGAAGTGATTGATTGCGAGGCGAGTGCAAGAGCGCGATTTTCTACTGTTTGACGGGTGAAGACTGGTCAGCCCAGGCGGGGCTCAAGGGCAGAAGTGCGGATTCGTCAACTGCAAATATAGACGGGTATGAACGGATGCATGAATCTAGACACATGAATCTAAAATATTTACTAGATTTTACATGAATCTAGCTGTAAGACACACTGCAGATTTCCATTATTCTCCCCAACATTGACACATATATGTGCATGCATTGATAGGACAACAATTTCAGTAGCATGCGTATTTAGAATTGTTTTACAGTATGAAAGACAATTCGCAATAAACTTAGTGCTGCACGTGAATCTGTTCCTGTAGGCGGTAATGCAGCTAGTAACCTCTATAAGAACAGGCTCTGTAATGGATGTCATTTCTTCTAGTGATATTGGCACACTGCCAAACACAAGGCTGCAATGTTGCAAGGTTATAGTCTAGACCAGGGGTCGGCAACCTTTTCCACTCAAAGAGTCATTTGGACCCAATTTTCGCAGGAGGGAACGAAGTGGTAGCCACCAACCTCCTTTTATCTTTTTATTTAAAAATAAAAAGATACTACGTTTAACATTTTTGTTTAGCTTTTAATGCTTTCATACCATGTTTACACCATAAAACGAAATGTTGTGGCATGTATACCGATTTAACTGCTGAGAAAACAAAATTACACTTTTGCAAACAACAAAATAGTTTTGGCTGTTTTATTGGGGCATAAATTGTTATAAGGTGTGCTACCTGTATTAGTGTTGTTGTTTGTCAAAAGTGTTGTTGACGATATTGCGGACCTAAGTGGCTGTCTAGCCTTACTAGGTTCATAAAATTTTAACCCCGTTTGTTGACATAATATTATAACGTATCTCATAGCGACCTGATCTTCTGCGCAAATCCAGTAGTCAGTTTTTCTGTACTTTTATGTTAAAGTTAAAGCCACTTGACAATCATGTGAGAAAGTAGTAATAGTAATAATAGAACTAAATAATAAGGCATAGCAAATGACAATGTTTGATTTATCACCATAATCACATCTTTTTTAAATTTTTTTAGAAAAATTTAGTGATAAAACTTCAAATAGTTGATGAGTTACTAGACATATGGTGAAAAAGGAAAGAAAATCCAAAGTCAGAATGACCCGCATCGAGGAGATGAAAGAATCACAGGTTGCCGACCCCTGGACTAGACTGAAAAGTGTTATTGTTGGGTATAATCAGTCAATGTGCTTCAGTAACAATGTCTTCCGGATCTGATTATTGAGAGAGCACATTTATTAAAAAGCTCTTACCTACATGAGGTTTTATAGTATGGTACATGAATGTTTTAGTTTTATAAATAATTTGAGTACACCGGAGAAAACTGAAGTGAAAGTGAGTCGAACTTTGTTCACTTTCTTCTAGCAAACTTGGCACGCAGCCAGCAGCAAAGCTTCACCTAAAATGTCAAGCGCTACTCTATAATGGGATCATTTGATATTAATCATTCTGGTGCACCTGTAGAAAATTTAAACATATTTCAAGGATGTAAAACTTTTGATGAAAACCAGCAGTACATTGAGTCAAGATAATATACACAGATGAGTAGCTACTGACTGATGTGTTAAGCATGTATAACTGGAAAGTTAAGAGCTTTTACATATTCCTTTTATTTCCTTTATATGATTTTAATTTGTTCTATTTTTGGCATCCTCTGGTGAAAATGTCGTATATAGGGGAATCTGGAGCAATTATTTAATGGAAACATACCCTGATAAAAAACTTCAAAAATTATTAATTATGTATGCACATAATCAAATGTATGTATTTAGTATATTTAGTACAAATAAAACTAAAAGACATTGTGTTCCATAATATGAACCAGTAATATGGAAATGGATTTATTATATAAAGCAATAAGGTAATTACACCTTCAATTGTTTAAGTATAAAAAATGATGAACTTTGAAAGACAAACAAATATGAATGAAGAATGAAAACCTGTTACTGATGACAAAGGTACAGAAATACCAATCGGAATACAACATATTTTATAACCTTGTGTAGGCCTACCAATATCGATACTATATCTGCTTTTCTTAAAGCCCTCAACCCATTCAGTTCTTTAACAAAAAATATTATTTTATAAGTTATCTACTGTTAATAATATTTCATCATTGTTCTTATAGAAAAATAATACATGAGTTTTGATTAGAATGTCCAAACTATGTAACTTTTCAATTCATAAAAGCGAAAATCATATAAAATGCTAATTTTCTCCATGAACAAAGCATTCAGAATCACAAACAGCAAAGTTAGTGGAGAGACAGCTATTGAAGACAAGATTTTTAATCTTTGTTGTGTAGCAAATTACAGAGCAAAAAGTGGCCAACTGCATCTACATGTATATTGAAACCACTCAACCAACATTGATTCATCTCTCCTAATTTTTATATAAAAGTTTATAATTTATATTAAGAAAGAGAAGTCAACAACTCAGACTGATGAACCAGTAGCTATGGTTGTAGCTGAAAGACTGCTATGTTCTCACTGCGGTAGTTAGCTACAATTAGTCTGTCTTCAGAGATGTCAATGTCAAACACCCAACCACTCTCAATACCTCTGTCTGTCAGCTCTGAGACTACCTCACCTACAATATAATAAGTATAATCAACAGTGACAGCCTGTTCATGAATCTAACTCTCTTTAAAATAATTTAATCTGATTGGTCTAAAAGTTTACAGTGTATTCTTCAGCTTCTCAGAAAAATAGGTAATGTTGGATTTATCCTTCCCTCGCATAAGTTCATCTATCACTGGACTGACATAGCACTACGCAACAGCTAATTAGTTGGATGTGACTTGGAAGGCTGTGTAAGGTTTCTGTTATAAAAATACAATTAAAGTTTTAAGACTACACCATTCTTACATACTGCAGAAAAACTTTGACAATTTTTTGTTTGTTACTGTATTGCTTATTGTGAAAGAACAATATTCAGTTTTTATTCATAGCAAGCTTCAAGCTTCAAACTTATCAATGTTCCAGTTCTGCTCCACCTTATTTAGCGATGTTTACACTAAGCTAAGAGTGCAGCACTAGCCTATTTATTACTAGAGCAAGCTTCTCTTCCTTGCTTGACAGGCTGCCTTTCCAGAGCCAGTCAGGATTAATACAAATAGACTAACTACCAGCTGATTGGGTTATGAACATGTTGCAGACCACTAATTACAAATATTATGTTGTCCCTTACAGTCATAGAAATGTTGGCAAGATGCCAAATACAAGCTATGATAAAGTGTCAGTAGCAGATTAAAGATAGCACCCAGATAGAAATTATCTGTGTGGCCTGCAGTTCAAGGCACACATTCAAAGGCTTATAGGCAATTATATGAGATTTGTTCAGAATTGAATGAATGTGAATTGTTTTATAAAAAGTATGTATCTTGTAATTAGAAGCTTACGCTAGTTTTATTTTACTTCAGCTAGCTGACAGGCAAAGCTCGTCTTTTCATATAAGTTCACATTTTACTATGACTAGACAAAGAAAGTGGATAAGAAAATTTTTAATTTTATTTATATTGTGTATGGAAACATTTGATGACCAGCATCTTCTTTTCTATCATAATATAAATGATAGTAAATGATCAGAGATTACTTTGCTGGATTCCTTAATTTCAAATAAATTTTGTTTACCTCATTTTTTCTAGTTAATTTTCATTAATAATATTTATAGCAAGTAGACTATCAGAGCTCTCTATTAATATGTATAGTGTTTAATTTTACTATGATAAGTAGTCAGGGTAGCATTACATGGGTTTACATCAACACTATGTATCTAATAGTATATCTATCAATTACTAGATTGTACAGTACATTTGTCTGCACAACTGCTCACACATATTATTTATATCATTTATAAGTAAACTAACCAGTTGAGCTATCCAGGATTCTCACAGTGCTGCTTTCATATGCTGCCACCAGGATATATCTCTCTCCATAGCGTGTTACTCCTAGTGGATAAGGCACATATTTACAAGTCCAAAGCAGCTGACCTTGAGAGATGTCTATCAAGCAGACTTGAGATGAATCATAGTCAGACACAACAACCTTGTCTGATCCTAAAACACAGAGTGAGACCCAATGTTGGCTAAGCTGAGGACAAGAAATGTCTTTGAGTTTATTCCCTGTCAGTGAGTAGATGATGAGAAGCTTGTTCTCTCTGTCTGGAGCAACTACTTTATCACAAGTGATGGCTAGCCCTGTGGCGTAAGGGCAAGAGTCATTGTGAGTCCAGGAAGTGACTTGCTTTCCCTGCTGGTCATGCACATAGATAGTCCGAGGATCACCATACACTGCTGTATATAGTCTGTTCTTGTATACATCCATTGCTTCAGGGTAATTGTTGAATGTGATGAATGAGCCTTTTACTTGGTAGTTGTTGTCAACAGTAGCTACTGCTTTATTAAGCATCCCAGTTAATATTTGAGAGTTCCAGACTCTTGTTGAATAAGGAGCTGATGGCAAAGAGACTGTGTGAAGGAGTTTGAGGGACTTTGGAAGAAGTTTAGGTCGAAGCTTCAGCTGTTCATCAATTAGAAACCCGTCAGTGGATACAACTTCTAGCATTATCTCACTACTTCCATCTGTAAGTATTTAAGTATAAATAGATGCACAAATAACTTATTTCAAAAAGTTATTGTAAGGTGGATGAAATTGTTAAACAATAACGATAGGATATTAAGTTTCAAATATGCTTGCCAACAATAAATCCATAATACTTGAATTTAGTTGTCAATCTGAATACTGAAAGTAAAGACATAATTTTAGATTTTTGGCTGGTTGATTATGCATAGTTTAGGGCAACTGAAAATTTGTTGAGAGTTGATGGGTGCTTCAAGATGTTTTAATAAAACCTGTCTTTAGATTCTTCATTTGGTTTCTCCTTTAAAGTTGTTCACTGTTTGATCAACAGAGTTATGCATATGAGTCTGTCATAGCACAATATGCCAGTAATACATTTAACACTGACTAGGAGGTATTTCATAGCAGTGCTATAATTGTCTCAAACAGCTAATATGAAAATATTTTTAAAAGGGTAACAACACTTTCATTGCAATATTTTCATACTATTATTATACTGTGTGTGCATATGAAGGAATTTCAACCTCATTCAGTCAGCTGTAAGTTTAATGTGAAATAGTATGTACAACACAGGCATGAAAATAATTTTCTTGATTAAGATTATTTGAAGTAGCAACCTTCATGTGACCTAATTACATGACACAGATCTATACTATTCGTTAAACGAGTTCAACAAAACTCATCTCCAAGGTAAGCTTACAATTTTATTAGATCAAACACATGATAGTTGCAATATTAAAATAAAGTATGCGTGTGATTGATAAAGTTTTTGGTTTATAAAGTCAGCTGTTCAAATTCAATTCCAATTATTTACAAATTCATTTTCTTGTTTAGTTGTATCAATTCTTTTAACCAGTTTTACAAGATTATGGATTAATATATGTCATTAATGTGATGAATAAGGGTGACTTGGCCAAAAGCCAAAAATTATTGAGGCTCACAACTGGCCAGGCATATAAAAAAGACTGTCAGTCAAGCCTGGCCGAAAGAGGCTCAAGTCAACTCCACCAAACAGGTGCAGGGAGGAATCGTGCCCTACGATGAGAAGATTGAGCCAGTCAGAAGTACAAATGCCGGGCAAGCCAGCAGCTGAGCTGGCATCACAAAGACTGACATGCTGCCGTGCCAGTCCAAGCCGGCTACCTAGCCACTAGAAAAGAATTTCCAATCTTAATTTTAGGAGAAAACATATAAGGAGTCAGACAATCTAGAGAAGGCAGATGATAGGAAAGCCTTCCCATTGCAGTATTGATATAAATATATAAAAAATTCTGCTCGTAAAAGCTGCATTGTTTTGAGGTTTTCACAAACCTTTTGGCAGGTTAAGTCCATAAATTCTCCTGGTCGAGCAACAACGGCACTTATCAATAAATCCGATTTAGTATGTTATTGCATATATCCCAGCTGGACACGTGTAGACTCATAGTAGTCATTAGTTTCTGTTATCATAACATCTCAAAAAATACCTACATTTTGTTCAGTAGGAAAAAAATATAAAAAATACTCAAGGAAAGCTGGACCAGCAGGTGGGATGAAGTTCGGGGCTGAGTGAGAGGAAAATAATTGGAGCCATGGCAGCTTGTCACCATCAAAGTCAGTGAAATTTTGTCAACCATTACAGGCTAAGGTATAGTTAAAATTCCTCAACCACTATTCCACTAGCAGTTATAACACTAGTATTCTGCTTATTGGGCTTCTATATAGTGGCAATTGTCGTTTATTCACAACATCATAACTTGCAAATACCACATTATCAACATCTGAGCTCTCCCTCAGATAATCTTTTCAAATTTTTTAAGATGTGGTTGCATCAAAAAAGTCAATTTGTTGAAATTAAAACCAAAACCAACAAAAGGCTAAAACATCAGCTAGAATTTGATACCATTTTTGTCTTTGTAGACTAATCCTGTGCAGAGATATATGCGTTTGAATGAGGCCATCTTTTAGAAAGCTCAGATTCCAGTGGGTGCTTCATTTGTGACGTAACAAGGGGTACATGTGACAAGAGCCCACGAGCGATAAATATAAGATCTCTTCTTTAGCCAATCATCAGGATGAAATTTTTATATATGTCATATTAAATGTTATCATTCGTAAAACAAGTTGTTTGTGATGTAGAAGATTCACGTTGTTAGGGAGATAACTCTATTACTAGTTGGTTACGCACATTGACTACTAGTAGATTACTAGTACATGCATCGACATATTTATTTTACAATAATCATCAGACATGCGGACAGGTTATGATTAGCACGCGTCAGCAGCGTTATGCTGCTGAGGAAGATACGAGAATAGAGGTAAGTGTATTGTTAACTTTGAGTATCCTATATATACGTACATGTATATTGTAGGCTAACGGTAAGTGTTTGTAGTCATGAATACATCAACTAATAAGTAAAGTTATAACTTTTTGCTATCACGAATCATTGTTGCATAAATTTTTTAATTGTTTCACAACTTTGTATCATTTCACCTAGCTATAGCATTTTCCTTAGCATTTTTAGCTAGTAAATTAGATTTATGATTAGAATTCACGTTCAGTGTGTAAAAAGTAAGGAAAATCGATTGATCAATGCTCACCTTCAACTCTCAGAAACAAAGCTTCCGATTGTTGGCTCGGCGTATTTATGCCTTTGTTAAACATTTATTTGTTTTGAAAATTACACTCGCAGCAATCTATTTAACTCTCAAATTGAAAGCTTCCAGTAAATACGCGTCAAAATGAAAGCTTCCAGTAGATACGCGTTAGAACAACACAACTGCCCCCCTCAACACCCCCAGGTGTTCATAACTAGTCGCCTAACGTTAGCCGGCCCTACTTGCAACCAGTGAATACTAGCCTAGTTTACAGATTCACTAGAGGAGCAGTCGTGTCGATCTGGAAACTGCCATAAACGTGAAATAAAGACATGAATGTGTGATGCAAAAACCATAATACAATTTGTTTGAGTTTGCTGCAGTAGATTAAGTTGTTCTATTATAAGAACTAAAACTATATGAATGGCCACAACTTGGAGGGATGTTTTTAATAAAAACTTTGTGATGCGATGAAAATCTTTAGGCTTGTGAAAGATTATATACAAGTAATAAAGTATTATTGTTGAAGACAATACAAAACATGATTTGCAGAACATATTGAATACATTAAAGCTCTGTTATCATCTGTGTTAAAATCTTTTCTCATAGATGGTTTATGAAGTGTAATCAATGCTGTATTGACAGGTACTTTTGAATAGCTCGACTCAATTCTAACGGACCAAATATTAGGTTCAAAAAATATTGTGTTCCACCCTACTAAGTGAAAACAGCTGAGTCCACAAACCGCCAACAATGCAGGTGCAATAATGGTTTTATTAACCCTTAGTCAGAATCGGTGGGTTAATTGATTTCAACGAACTCGATGTTGTTTTGCGTTCACTATTTCGGTCAACTCATAAAACCATTGATTTTTTACTTGAATTAACTAATCGAGTGGAACCAGTAAAATTTTCTACAAATTGATACTAATAACAACTAGATAACGTAGACTATTCTTGATTTTTTGGGATGCAGTTGGTTTCCCCATATATTTGAACATATTACTTCCAAAGATGGTGGAGTGCCTATTTTATTTAGTAGCTAGTTTTCGGTGTGAATGCAACCGAGAACTCAACTGATACAAAGGTTGTGATAAAATAAGCTAACTAGACAACCTAATTACAGTAGACCGGTAGAATTGGTAGTCAGTACTCAAACGTTCACACAGCATTTAGAGAAAGCAAATATGACAAGTTTTTAATATTTCCTTTTTTGAGGCGTTTGAGACATTCATAATAATGTATCTGTAGCTGGATTTATAACTTTATTCTAGCCAACATGAGCAAATCCAAAATAAAATTTATGCCAATAGAGCTGCGTAGGACTAGACTTTTATCGCAATAGCCAACGTGAATATGAGAGATAGAGACAGGCTGTATCACTCGTTACATCATTTTGGGCAAGTGAGGGCATGTTTTTTTGGCCCGAGCGTTTTTACCGCAATAAAAAATTTTCGGTTTTAATCTTCAAATATCTTGACAATGAGATTGCCTAACACAACAAACAACATGTCAACTGATAGACAAAAAATTACTTTATTTTAAAATCAATTCAAATTTGACGCAACCACATCTTTAATCATTGATAAATCGGTTCATAAATATATTAAGGGTTTGAAAACATTGATATCTACTTTTTGTGTTAAATAGGCGACCGTCTCATCAACATCCGCAAAAAACGACATTAAAGATGTTTGCCCATGAAACCGATAAAATATATTCATGTCAT